>NC_135326.1:5440338-5547909 GCF_048772815.1 Callospermophilus lateralis
CCCATACTTGAAAAGTGAAAAAGAATTCCAAGTCCTAGAAGCATACAGGATGCCAAATGTGAAAAATCATAAGAGATTCACACCTAGGCACATATAATGAAGATGCCCAACACACAGAATAAGGAGAGAATTTTAAAAGCTACAATAGAAAGAAAATAGATTACATTTAGGGGTAAAACATTAAGGTTAACCTCTGATCTTTCAACACAGACTCTGAAAGGTAGAAGATCCTGGAACAACATATTTCAAATGCTGAAAGAAAATTGATTCCAACCAAGAATCATGTATACAGCAAAATCACGCTTCAGGATGAAAGATACAATTAAAATATTCCATGATAAACAAAAGTTAATAGAATTTGCAGGTTGAAAACCAGAGCTTCAAAATATCCTTTGCAAAACATTACATGAAGAAGAAATAAAAAATAACATTAAAAAACAACAGTGGGATATAGTACAGTAAAGTAAAATCTAATCAAAGAGGAAAAACAAATCATGTTAAGAAACAAAAATAATCAAATGTGGCTGGAAGTACAAACTATCTGTCAATAGTAACCCTAAATGTTTATGGCTTAAAATCAACAATCAAGAGACACAGGCTAGTAGAATGGATAAAAAAATAAATCCAACAACATGCTGCCTACAGGAGATGCATCTTATAGGAAAAGACATAAGTAGACTAAAGTTGAAAGGTTGAGAATAATCATACCACTTATATGAAAATCAGAAGCAAGCAGGATTGCCCATATTCATATTTAATAAAATAGACCTCAAACCAAAGTTGATCAAAAGGGTAAAGAAGGACACTACATATTGCTTAAGGGAACCATAAACCAACAAGACATTACAGTCATAAATATATATGCCCCAAACAATGGTGCACCTATTTTCATCAAACAAACTCTTCTTAAGTTCAAGAGTCAAATTGACCACAATACAATACTTATGAGAGATTTTAACACACCTCTCTCACCACTAGACAGATCTTCCAAACACAAGCTTAAAAAGAAACTATAGAACTCAATAATACAATTAATAACCTAGACTTAATTGACATATATACAATATACTAGGGCTGGAGATGTGGCTCAAGTGGTAGCATGCTCACCTGGCATGCTTGAAGCCCAGGTTCAATTCTCAGCCCCACATACAAATAAAGATGTGTGTCTGCTGAAAACAAAAGAATAAATATTAAAAAGTTCTCTCTGTCTCTCTGTCTCTGTCTCTGTCTCTCTCTCTCTTTTTCTGTGTCTCTTTAAAAAATGTTTAGATAATACCATCCTACATCAAGTAGTTACACTTTTTTTCAGCATAACATGGGTTCTTCTTAAAAAAAACCATATATTATGTCACAGGGCAACTCTTTGAAATTATAAAAAAAGTAGAGATAATACCATGCATCTTACCCATCATAATGGAATGAAACTGGAAATAAACAATAAAAGAAGGCAGAAAAAATTCTATATCACTTAGATAATGAACAATATGTTACTGAATAATCAATGGGTTATTAAAGATATCAACAAGAAAATTTAAAAATTTCTAAATATAAATGATAACACAGACACAACATATTGGAATCTATGGGACACAATGAAAGCAGTTCTAAGAGGAAAACTCATTGCTTGGAGTTCATTCCAAAAAAAAAAAAAAAAAAAGAAAGAAAGAAAGAAAGAAAGAAAGAAAGAAAGAAAGAAAGAAAGAAAGAAAAACAATAAGTAAATGATCACACACTTCATCTCAAAACCCAAGAAAAGAAGAGCAAAACAACAGCAAAAGTAGTAGAAGGCAAGAAAGAATTAAATTCAGTGCTGAAATCAATGAAATTGAAGCAAAAGAAACCTTTGAAAAAACATAGACAAAACTAAAAGTCGGTTCTTTGAAAAAATAAATAAGATTGACAGACCATTAGCCATGCTAATGAAGAGAAGAAGAGAGAGCACTCAAATTACTAGCATACAGGATGAAAAAGACAACATCACAAGAGACACTACAGAAATACAGAGGATAATCAGAAATTATTTTGAAATCTTATACTCGAACATAATAGAAAACAGTGAAGGCACCAATAAATTTCTTAAGTCATATGATCTGCCCAGATTGAGTCAGGAGTATATACAGAACATAAATGGACCAATATCAATTTAGTAAATATAAGAAGCCTAACAAAAGACTATCAATCAAGAAAAGCCCAGGACTGGATGGGAATACAGCAGAGTTTTAAAAACCTTTAAAGAAGAACTAATACAAATACTTCTCAAGCTATTTCAGGAAATAGAAAGAGAGGGAGAACTCCCAATTCAATCTACGAGGCCAACATCACCCTGATTCCTAAAGCAGACAAAGACACTTTATAAAATGAAAACCACAGACTAATTTTTGCATGAACATACATGCAAAAATCCTCAATAAAATTCTGGCAAATCACATACAATAACATATAAAAAAGATCGTGCATCACGATCAAGTAGGATTCATCACTGGGATGCAAGGCTGGTTCTATATATTGAAATCAATAAATGCTATTCACAACATCAATAGACTTAAAGATAAGAATCATATGATCATCTTGATAGATGCAAAAAAAGCATTAGACAAAGTAATGCATTCCATTATGTTCAAAACACTAGAAAACCTAGGGATAACAGGAACATACCTCAACAATGTAAAAACTATCTATGATAAACCTCAGGCTAGCATCATTCTGAATGGAGAGAAATTGAAAGTATTTACTCTAAAATATGGAACAAGACAGGGATGCCCTCTCTCACTACTTCTATTCAACATAACCTCTCGAAATACTGGCCAAAGCAATTAGACACATGAAAGAAATTAAAGGCAAAAAGCTAGAAAAAGAAGATCTTAAATTATCACTTTTTTGTGGATAACATGATTCTAAACCTAGCAGACCCAAAATGTACTACCAAGAAACTGCTAGAGCTAGTAAATGAATTCAGCAAAGTGGCAGGATATAAAATCCACACGCATAAATGAAAGGCATTCTTGTATAACAGTGACGAATCCTCTGAAATACTAATGAGAACAACCACCCCATTAATAATATCCTAAAAAAAAATAAAATACATGGGAATCAACCTAACAAAAAAGGTTAAATAACTATACAACAAAAACTACAGAATTCTAAGGACAGAAATAGAAGTAGACCTTAGAAGATGGAAAGATATAATTTGTTCATGGATAGGCAGAACTAATATCATTAAAATGGCCTTATTACCAAAAGTGCTCTATAGATTTAATGCAATGTCAATCAAAATCCCAGTGGTATTTCTCACAGAAAAAAAAGGCAATCATGAAATTCAACTGGAAAAATCAAAGACCCAGAATAACAAAAACAAAAAGAATTCTAAGCAGAAAGAGTGAAACTGCCAAACTGGCGGTATAACTGATACCAGATTTTAAACTATATTTTATAGCATTAGTAAAAAATAAATAAATAAATAAAAAATATAAAACAACAACAACAACAAAATCATAGTACTGGTACAAAAATGGGTGGGTAGACCAATGGAACAGAATAGAGGACACAACCCACAAATTTACAATTTTCTTAAAATAGAAAAAGGTGCCAAAAGCATGCAATGGAGAAAGAATAGCATCTTCAACAACAACAACAAAAAATTAACAAAATTTTTTTATTTTCAGGGAAAGGGATGCTGGGCGAACTGGAAATCCATATGCAACAAAATGAAATTGAAACCCTTTTTCTCACCTTGAACAAAAGTTAATTCCAAATGCATCACTGAGGTAAGAATCAAACCAGAAACTCTGCATCTAATAGAAGAAATAGTTGGTCCTAATATCTCTCTTGTGGGGTCAGGCTGCAAATTCCTTAATAGGACACATATAGCACAAGAGTTGAAATCAAGAATCGAGTAATGGGACATAATAAAAGTAAATTTTTTTTTCTTTCTCAGCAACAGAAACAATAAGAGAGGTAAATAGGGAGTCTAGATCAGAGAACAAATATTTACCCCTCATACCTTCAGATAGAGCTCTAATTTTCAGTGTATACAAAGAACTCAAAATATATATATATATATCAACAAGAAAACAAATAACCCAATGAACAAATGGGGCAAGGATCTGAACAGACACTTCTCAGAGAAGGATATACAAACAATCAACAAACACACACAAAAAAATGCTCACCATCTCTAGCAATCAGAGAAACATAAATTAAGACCACTCTAAGATACCATCTCACTCCAGTAAGAATGGCAGCTATTATGAAGTCAAACAATAAGAAGTGCTGGATAGGTTGCTGGGAAAAGGGTACACTTGTACATTGCTGGTGGGACATCAAACTGGTTCAGCCAATTTGGAAAGCACTATGGAGATTCCTTGGAAACTTGGGAATGGAACCATCATTTGACCCAGGTATTCCCCTTCTTAGACTATAGCCAAAAGACCTAAAAAGAGCATACAACAGGGACACAGATACATCAATGTTCATAGCAGCACAATTCACAATAGCTAGACTGTGGAACCAACTCAGATGCTGTTCAGTATATGAATGGATAAAAAATTGTGGCATTTATACACAAAGAAATATTACTCAGCACTAAAAATTGCAAAATTTTTGCATTTGCAAGAAAATGGTTGTATTACAGCAGATTATGCTATGTGAAGCAGGCGAATCCCTAAAAAAAAAACAAATGCAGAATATCTTCTTTGATATAAGGGGGGTGACTCAATACAGAGCAGGGAGAAAGTGTATGAGAAGAAGATTACCTTTAAATAGAAACTAGAGGTATGTGGGAATGAGAGAGAGAAGGGGAATTGCACAGAAGATTGTAGGAGACCCTCATTGTTATGTAAAATTACATATAAGATGGTGTGAGTTGGAAGAAAAAAGAGAGAGAAACGTGTCAGAGTATTTTGGGTAGAAAGAGGTGATGGTAGGGGAGGGGAGGAGGAGATAGGAAGGGAAGCAGAATACAATAGACACTAGTATGGCCCAATGTATGTATGTGGCGGTATAAAAAATGTGATCCTGCAATCTGTACATGTGGAGAAATAAGATTATGTCCACCATTATAATCAAATGTATGATATATCAAGATTATTGTAATGTTATGAGCAATTAATAAAAAGAAATTTAAAAAGAATCGGTTCTTCAGTAATACTTGGCGTTCCAATTGTTGTTTTTCCAGGTTGAAGCATACTTTTGCAGAAATACTTTGATTTTTTATGTTTCACTTTGTTTTTTCCTGATAGAGATAGAAACAGAAGAAACTCTAAATCAAACACAGTTTGTGCAAGCTGCTTGAAATGTGACACACTTACTTAATTCTCCGTGCACTCTCTACACTTTGTTCCATGTTGAAGTAGATCTAAGCAGAGGCCAGGAAAAAGTACTTTCTTTGAAATCTTTGGCCAACCTTCCACAGATCTCCAAATTTATGGAACTATAAGCAAATATTTTTTCAACTGATCTTATTGGTACCTTGCCAGAATGATTGATACTCGAGTAGCACTTGCCCCCCCACCAAATTTCCTCTTTCTAAGATGAAGCATTCAATTACAGAAACACTTTGAATTTTTAGATTTCACATCATTTTCCCCTTTACGAATAGATGCAGTTGGAAATCCAGATCAAACATGGTTTCTGCTAGCTGCTTGAAACTTGAAACACTCAATTAGTTCTCAGTGCACTCTTTATGTTTTGTTCTTTGTGGAAGTAGTCCAACGAAGAGAAAAAGAAAAAGCACTTTCATTTGAAAGCATTTGCAAACTTCCATGGAACACCGAGTTTACTAAAATATCAGCAAATATTTTTTAACCACATATTGTTGTTCCATGGCAGGAATAATCCATACTCCACTTGCACTTGGACCCCGAAATTTTGTTCTCCTTGTGGAAGCATTTGTTTGTGGAACAATTTGAGTTCTTAGGTTTCACTTCCTTTTCCCCTGTAGGGATAGATGCATTTTGATCTCTAAATCAAACACATGGTTGGTGCTAGCTGCATGAATCTTACACACTAAATTACTTCTCAGTGAGATCTCTATTCTGTTTTCTGTGTTAAAGTGGTCAATGTACAATCAAGAAAAAAATACTTTCATTTGAAAGTTTTTGCAAAGCTTCCATTGAAATTAGAAATTACTGGAATCTCAGGAAATATTTTTAACCTGACATTGTTGACACTGGACAGGAATGATCCGTATTCCAGTTAGCTCCTCAAATTTCATTCATTTTAGTTGTAGCATTAGTTTGAAGGAACACGTTGAATTTTTAGGTTTCACTTTATTTTCCCATATAGGGATAGATGCAGTTGGAACTCAAAATCATATGTGGTTTGAGCTAGCTGCTTGAAATTTGACACATTCAATTAGTTCTCAGTGTCCTCTCTATGTTTTGTTACTCCATTGGAGAAAGTAGAGACAAAGCAAATACACTTTCTTTTGAAAGTGTTTCCCAAGTTTCCACAGAACACTCAGTTTCCTGGAATATCACCAAATATATATATTTTTTTTACCTGAGTTTGTTGATATGAACCAGGAATGATCTGTTCTCCAGTTGTACTTTGCCCCTCCTCCCCCTAAATTTCTTTCTTCTAGGTTGAAGCATTCACATCCAGGAAAATCATCAATTTTTAGTTTTCACTTTCTTTTACACAATAGGGATAGTTTCAGTTGAAATTATAAATCAACACAGTTTGCTCTAGCTGCTTGAACTTGACACACTCAATTAGTTCTCAATGTGCTCTCTATGCTTTCTTCTCTGTAGAAGTAGCCCTAAGCATAGGCAAAGAAAAACACATATTTGAGTCTGTTTGCCAAGCTTCCATAGAATGCTGAGGTTACTGGCATCGCAGCAAATATTTTTTTTTTCCAGCAATCTTGTTGATATTTGGCAGAAATAATTGGTAATCCAGTCTCATTTGGCCCCAGTCTCATTTGGCCCCCTACAGCCATATGTATTGGATCATCTTCCTATAAATTTATGGGGACGAGATGTCCTAGATCTATTAGGTTTGACATTAACAAATAACATCAACCAAAATGCACCCACTATTATGACTAGACAAGGTTTTAGGAAAGGAAAAAGATTAGGAAACAAGAACAAGGTATAGCAGCACCAATACAAATAGATCAAGGAACAGACAGACATGGGTTGGATTTTCAGAAAGGGCCACTGAGACAATAAAAATTACTTGGAAATCAGAAAGACCAGTATGGGTTCCTCAGTGGAACCCATAAGCTGACCCTCATAAGGTCCCTTTCCTAACAACATATCTAGATTTCTCTGAGGATAACCAGCTGCTGCATTTCGCCTAGTCGTCTCCTTGCAAAATTCCTCATTGGCAACCTTCCATAACAGGTATTGTCCTCCATTTAGCACAGCTTTACACATATTAGCCCAATCTGCTGGCGTCATGTTCAAGTTGGTAATGGATTTGACCAAGCTTACAGTGAAGGGTGCTTGAGGACCATAGGTTGTTACAGCCTCTTTTAGCTGCTTCACTGTTTTGAAATTTAAAGTATGGTAAATTCGCTGCCCTCCTACCTCAAATACAGGGCATGTTAATACTTGAGATTCTGTCTCAGGATCTGTACTATCCACTGCGGGGGTTGGGGGCCTCTCAGCATATGAAGGTGGCCTTGTCAGTTGGACACTTACGTCCTCTGGTGATAGAAAGGTGTTAGTAGCAGTCTCCTGTAGAGGTGGCTGTTGGTTGGTGGTGCTGTTGATTTGGATTCCAGACAGATTAACTAAAGCGATTTCTACAGACCAAAAAGAAGATGTGATATCCAGAACTCCAGTTTGGTTATTCTTACATCTGCGACAGAACCAGAATGCTTTTTTCAATATCTATTTTATTATTGCCCTTTCCCATATTTTTTTTTTTGAGCTCATACAGACCTAGGTTAATGTTTTGCTGATCAGTCCTATTTTTTGACTATAGAGTTTTTAAACATTGCAATGAAGATTTCACCTGTAAAAAGTTATAAGGCCTTTACTATTATGTTATGTGTCGTATGTATTATGTGTGCACACTTGTGTTTTGTGTTTGAATGTACGTATGTCCATATGTCATATATGATGAGCGCTCATGAAAAAATGGATCCAAATAATTTTTTTTTTATTCACGTGATTTAAATGGTTTAATTTAAATTGGGTAAACAGCTATTGAAGATTGTTTTAAAATGTGAACAAAAAAGGAGGTTAACAGATCTGTTTGTTTACTTTCACCTTTCCTTTTCATTATATTTAATAATTCTCTTAAAGATAATGTAAATTGTTAAGAAAATTGTTTTCTTTTAGTGCCTTCTGGAATGTTACGTAATTTTTTCTTTAACCATTATTGCCAGAATTCCTATCTTCAGTGAAGACAATGTAAATTGTTAAGAAAATTGTTTTCTTTTAGTGCCTTCTGGAATGTTATATAATGTTATATAATTTTTCTTTAGCCATTATTGCCAGAATTCCTATCTTCATCCCAGTGCATGAAGACAAAGATAAAACCAATCTACAGCTTCTGCAATAGCCATCACTGAACTGCTTGCAGAACTTGCCTGGACTATGTATCACTTATATGCATTGTGAACTCACTTGTATGTATTGTGAACTATCTGTTGGTGCAGCAACTTCTGGTAGTGTTGGGGTATTTATGCTGATGGTGTCATCGGTGGTACAATTTTTCCAAAAGGAGCCGTCAGCTGGCTTGGTGTATCTTCCTCCCTTCTGTTTGTCATGATCGTTCAGCTAAAATTTGGGGGCCAACAGAGGTGAGGCAAAGAACCTCACCCCCCCCCCCCCGCTGGTACGAAGACCTCTACACAGGTGTGGCTGTATACTGGACTGGTAGTCAATGACGGGTAAGATCCAATTACTATGGTACCAACCTAAGACAGGAGGCTGACGCCTTGAGGTCAGCTCATCCAATAACGGGTAAGGACCATATGTACTATTGGACAACCTAAGGCAGACACGGTCCCTAAGCCACATGCTTCTTGTTTAAACAGAGAGGGGGAGATGTTGAGAGCCACAGCCGAAGGGGCTCCAGCAAACTTTCAGACTGCCAGCTGATGATTGGCTCACAGCGGCCCCAGCAACACCTAGCTGATTGGCTCCTCTGTGGAGATGCTCATTGAGCTGTTTCCCTGCCCTTTCAGACTACCAGCTGATGATTGGCTCACAGCAGCCCCAGCAACATCTAGCAACATCTAGCTGATTGGCTCCTCTGCGGTGATGCTCATTGGGCTGTTTCCCTGCCCTTTCAGACCACGGAGCTGCTCATTGGGGGACTTTTTTGGCTCCGCCCATGCGACCCAGCCATTCGGCCTCAAGAGCAGGAGGATTATGGGAGGAATTTGTTGTTGGGGTGTGTGGCTTGTGGGAAGCCGGTGGTGGCAGTTGGGCTCTGAGGGTTTTTTCCTGAGGAGCTGTTTTGTTTATCTTGTGTGGTTCTAAAAATAAAGTTAGTTTCTTTTGACAAGTGGCTCCTGAATTGTGCCCAGCCAGACTGCAGCAATGATCCTTTTAGCAAAATTAATTTTAGTTATTCAAGAATAGAAAATGTTTTTCCATATTCCAAGGCCTTTTTTAATTTATTTTTTCAGTTTTCCTTAACATTGGAGAGATCTTTCAACACCTTTGTTAGATTAATTTCCAAACTTTGTGTTTTTTTTTTTAATTTTTAGATTATAGCACATGGAATAGAATTCTTGATTCCTTTCACAGCACAATTGCTAGCAGATTGTAGACAAACTGTTGAAATATTAATATTGATCCCATATTTTACTGCATTGCTATAATTAATCACTGATTAAAATTCCCTACAGTTTTTGTGATATCTAGATCTGGGGTTATGCATATAAATATAGTATTATATATATTTTTGAAATTTCCTTTGAAATTTTTCTTTTGCCTGGTTTCTCTTTCTGGCCTTACAGTACTTTATGAAATTATTTAAGATTTTAGAGTAAAACTTTTAATTTTTTTTCCAGGTAATAAAATGCTTTCTTTGGGCTTCTCTTTTATAACCTTTATAATGTTGAGGAAATTTTTTCTTTCTTAATTTCTCTATTTTTGAAAAAAAAAATGAATAGGTGTTTGGTTTATGAAAGAAATGTTTTAAATATATGCAGTCATAAAATTTTGGTATTAGTTACATTTATATGGTGAGTTACATTTATTGAATTTTATATGTTTTAACAATCTTACATCCCCAAAATTAAACTCATTGAGCTAGTATCTTGATGTATATTAACATGTAGCTTGCTAATATTATAAAGCCATTTTGTCATCTAACTTCTTCAGTGATATTGGCTACTGGATTTTTTTTTCCTTGAATTTCCTCTCTGGGGTTAATTTGAGGATTATACTGGCTTTGTTAAAAATATTTTGAAAGATTTTCTCATATTTTATGTTGGAATAACTTTAAGTTTACAGCCAGCAGCTAGCAGCTATGAGCAGCTCAGAGTGCTTGAAGAATCTACGTTCCTTCAGGCCTGATATGGAATGTCTGCAGGATGGGATGCTCTCCTCTAGCAAGCCATTAGTTTTACCACATTCTTAACACTTGTGGTTAGCATTGCCAAGCTACCAGATTAGGATAATAATAGCCAGAAGCTTCAGACATGAAAATCCTAACTTAGAAATCCCCCTCCCTTAGGGACAAAGACCCTTTCTGATGATAGCAATATTTAGAGCATCCTCATAGTGTGGTTACATTATGCATAAGATGATTGGTTTATGGATATTATCTTGCTCATGTATAATTGATGGGCATGCTCTACTCAAACCTTATAACAATTGTATGCATTTCAAAAATAAACTGAGCTACTGGATGTCAGCTAGGTCACCACCAGCCAGTTTTCTCAACAGTTCCCAGTGTCTGTGTGTTGATTCTGTGTCTGTACCCCTCACAACTGAGGTAGCTGAGCAACTAATTGACCACATCAGTGACCAGAACTTCAGTATTTTGCTCCATATAATAGTTTGAGAAGGACTGGTGTTGATACTCCAAAACTCTGTTAGAATACATCTGAAAATTCATCTGGTATTGGACTTTTCTTTTTTGGGCTTACAATTACTGTTAAAATTTTATTGTTTTATGGTGTGCTTTTTAATTTTTTAAAATCTTCCTGATTTAATTTAGGCATTTCTGATTGTGTATATATTTCTCATCATCTTTTCAATTTTTCAGTATATTGAAATATAAATATTCAAAAGATGCTAATGACTTTCTGCATTTCATAAGTGTTCATGACTATGTTTTTTTAATCTCTGATTATTTTAAGTTGATCCTGTTATACCATCTCTTTTAAATGGCAAATGTTCTATCATTCTTATTTATCTTTTCAGAGAATAAACTCTTTGTTGCCTTAATCCTTTGCCCTTTCAAAACTCTAATTTTGTTAATTTGGGCCTTCATTATAATCAATGCCTCTCTTCAGCTGGTTTGGGCATTTGTTTGCTTTTCTTTTTATAAGATCATGAAGGATATTATTAGATTATTTATTTCTGAACTTTTAATTTTTAAAAGTTTCCCATTGTGTACTTTAAACCTATCTCCAGAGCAGCTTTTCATACTGTCCCAGAGATTTTCATATGTTCTGACTTTGTTATTGTTTGTTTTTAATTTTTTATTTCTTCTCTCATTTTTATATTATTAACTCATTTAAAAGAGTACTTCAGCTCAATCTTCATATCATATCTCTCTCTCTCTCTCTCTCTCTCTCTCTCTCTCTCTCTTTTACTTTTTAATTGCCTTGATTATTTTTAGGTTTCTTTCATTCTGATCTTACATGGGTGACATAGAAAATGGTTCATTTTGGAAAAATTTGCATGACCTGTGCAGATAAAGGTGAATTCAATTGTTTATTAAAAGAAATGCTGAATTGATATTTTAGTTCCATTTGATTAATGGTAGCATTTAATTCTAATATAACTTCATCAATTTTATGTTTGAACAAATACCATATTTATGATATTAATATGTTGAAATCATCCAGTACTATTGTATTGGGATCTATCTTGAACTTATAACCTAAAAGTATTTTTGTAGTAATTAAATGCACTGAAATTTGTATATAAATATTTACTACTATAATATGTTCTTATTGGTATGTTCATTTTATCAGTATGGAGTGATCAACTTTGTTCTCTCTGTTTAGAATTTGCTTTAAGTTTGAATCATCAGGAACTAAAATAACTAGTCCCATTTTTTTATGAACTTCATTTTCATGGAATAACTTTTTTTATTCTTTCATACTTTCTGGCTTTTTTATTGTATATGACATGAATTATTTGCATATATCAAAAATGCTAAGTATATTGTTTTAGATACTTCACCATTATATAACTGAGTTAGGAAGCTGAGACCATTTTCCTTCAATTATGTAATCAATATGTGTTTGTTTGTTTCTTTGTTTTGCTTTTACTATCCACAATTATTTCTTAATTTTAATTTACTTTATGTTGTGATGGTTTTTCTTTATTTGAGACTGTTTTAAGTTCTGTATATTATGTCTTTTACTATTTTTAGAGCTTATTTAATTATCATTATCATTATCATCATCATCATCATTATTATTTAGTTTATTCTATAATAAAATATTTTTTATTTCTGCAAGAAAGATTTACCAGATATAGCAGTACTACTTTGCAATTAGCAATACTACTTTTAGAGATTGTACATTCTCATTTTAATCTTCATTGATTTTTAGGGTAGGGTTTGTGTATGTAATTGAAAAGTGTGCCTTATTGATTTGTCTCTAAATGTGACCTAACATTTTATCATGCAATTTTAATGCCTAAAATTTTCAATGACATGTGTTGGAGAGGCTCTTTTTGATTTTATTTATTAAGGTTATACTTAGTTCTCTATTTGAATGCTCATCTCATTTCTAAGATGAAATAAAATATATGTTTTTATCTCTCTCAAGAATTCTTAATGCCTTTAGCTCATATCTCTATTTGCATTCTATCCCAATGATTTTAAATTTGATACCTTGATGTTGTCCCAGAATTCTTCTCTGTTTAGTTTTTTTGCATATTAATTAAGTTTTATTTCTTGTTGTTGTTATTAAACTTCTTAGTTTCTTTCTATATGAAAGAATAAACCCATTATCATGTATAATTATAATACAGTAGTGTAAACATTTTTCCAATGTAAGTGTTGGTAAGAATATTGGAAGAAAATCAACTTTAAGTGAGAATGCAAATTTGTGTAGTTTCTTTACAAGATTGAAAGACCTCAGCTGAGATTAAATTTGTCCCTAGACTTTTGTTTTTGGTAGACTTTTAATTATTTCTTCAATCTTTGTTTGATTTGATCTGTTTAAGTTTTCTGTGCTCTCATTGCTCACTTTATCATATGAACCTAAAATTTTTATCTACATTGTTTATCTTTTTAAGTAATCAACTGTCTATTGCACAGATTCTTTTTATTCTCAATAATTTTAACTTTTATCTTAATGTTCTGCCTTCTATTGGTTTGGAAATTAATTTGCTCTTTTTCTAGAGTCTAATGTGTATATTAATTTATTCAAAATATTTCTATTTTTAATGTATGCACAATTACTTGAAGTTTTCTATTCAAATTGTTTTTATAATCTGTGAGAGGTTTTGATATGTGTGTATCTGTTCTTACGAATTGTTCTAAGAATTTTTTATTTCCTTCCATGATTTCTACTATGACTCATTTATTATTTCAAAAGTGGGTTATGTAATCACCAGGTTTTATTTTAAATTTTTTATTTATTGATTTTTAATCTTTCCTTTATAATTTCATAGGATGCAAGAAATTAACTCACTTTTTGTATTGCTAAAACTTTATTATATCCTAACATATAGTATTTTAGAGAAGGTTTTGGCTGAGAAAAATGTAAATTTGGTTTTTATAAAGAAAATACTCTGTGAATTTTAGTCTATTTTATTTAATAATAATAACTATTATCATTTCTGAAGTATCTTTATTTAGCTTTTGTCTATATAATCTATTTATTGAGAAATGTGTGAAAATTATCTAGTACTTTAATATTGGGCCTATTTAGACTTTATATTGAGCATATTGCTTTTTATGTATGTAAGTGCACTGATGTTTAAAACATAACATCTATTTTACCTGGATTTTGAATGATTTTACTAACCAGTATGAAGTGACCTTTTTGTCTCTTTTGATTAATTGTGTCCAGAAGTTTACTTTGTCAGATTTCAGAATAACTACTACTCCCTTTTTTTTTAAATTGGTCTTCATTTGTATGGTATGACTTTTTTATTCTTTCATTTTCAGTTCAAGAATGTCTTTGCTGTAAGGCAACTTTTTCTAAACAACATATGGTTTGGCCTGTTTTTAAATCCATTTTGTCAATCTATGTCCTTTGATTAGACAGTTCAGAATATTTATATTTACTGTTACTTTAGAGAAATGATTTTTAATTTCTCTCATTTTATTTCCAATGCTTAAATCAGACTTGATTCTTCTTTTTTGATTATTCTAATGATGTTCATGCATACATTGATTTACATTTTTGTTATTATTATTATTATCATTCATAATAATAATAATAATAATTTATGACTGGTATGTGATGTATATCAAATCAATTTGACGTATAATATATAGAAGATCTAAAATGTATTCCTTGATTTTAACTATATGGTGTTCCCAACAACACCCAGAATTATTTTATTAATGACTGAAAGTTTATGTTAAGTAGTGTTTATTTTACATAAATAAGTGCACCAACATTTTGGTCATAAATATTTACTACCATTATGTCATAGTGTTGTATTTTTTTCTTCACCAATTTTTAATGACCTTCTTGCCTCTTCTGACAAATTTGGCTTGTAGTCTACTTTGACAGATATTAGAGGAGTCACTCCCACTTGCTTTGGTTTTTCATTTCCTGAAATATCTTTTTTCCATTATTTCATTTTTGAGTCTGTGGATATCTTTGCCTATAATATATAACTGTTACAAACAACATGGAGAGTGAATCCAAGATGGTAGAATAGAGGTGGTCCCATTTCTGGCTGCTCTGTAGTATAAAACCAAGAAGGTAGACAGGCATTTCTCCAAAGGGTCTCACCTAGATATAGTACAACATCTCAGAGAGTGTAAGGAGACTCCTATACAGTGGATTTTCACAGAAATAAACACTGCTGAGACAACCTACAATAAATCACATCCTCTGTGCTCAAGTAAATCTCTGGGTTCCAGACCCCAGGCCCACAGTTCTAGCTCATTCATGGCTCACAAGTGGCTTAGCAGAATCACCTATCAACACATCTGCAGAAATCCAGACTGCTCTCCACTCCCACACAAGCCACTTGGCTGCTTCCTTTCCACAGCACAAGGCCACTGCACAGCTCTCCCCACCTCACCAGAAGCCCCAGTGCTGGAAACAGATCAACTCCATTTTGGAAAATATTCCTCGCCATTTTCTGGTGGACATGGCTATAAGATCAGATCACCGTTTGAGCAGGTACTGATTTCCAATTCTTTGCTCCTCCTCAGGGTCAATAACTTAGCACAGTGAGCACCCAAAATAGAAACAGCTCTCAGTTGGACAGGAGTGCAGGCAAACAGGGCACTGCTCACCTGGTGTGAGCTTGGAGGGTGAGATGTCCCACAGTTGGAACCTAATAAGTAAAAGAGGGAAAGGACTAAAGTCTGGAGCTTACCAGAGAGTCCAGGATAGGAAAAATCTCCAGGCAAGAGAGGGAGACAATACTAGGAGCACAAGTCAGATGAGTGGTCACAAAAAAAAAATGAACCATGAGGTGCAATTTCCAAGCTGGGACTGCTTCCAGATGCTCCACACCAGGTCCAGTCTTCTCACCCTGGTTACATACACCATCCTGAGGGCAGAGACACCAGCATAAAACAGACAATTCCACCTACTGGATAAGAAGAGAAGCAGGAAAGAAACAGATCTCTAAGAGTATTTTCTTCTTTTTCTTCTTTCTCTTCTACTTTTCTATCCTCTGGCCCTCACATCCCCAACATATGTAAAACCAAGAACTTTACATGAAATAGAACTTTGAGGACTGAGTTATCTGAATAATATAATATAGAGAAGTTGAATAAGCTCTTTTTCTATCTCTCTTTTTTCTTTTTCTTCTTTTTTCTTTCTTTTTCTTTTTTTCTCTTTCTTCTTCACTCACCCTTCAAATTTTACTATTTTTACATCCTGTATTTTTTAAATACATATGTACTTGTTTAATATACTATACTATCTTCCCACATAATTGTCTACCCTAAATTATTTTCTGTTATGCACCTCCTACTAACCCTTTTCATTAGATTTCTCCTTCATATTTTCTAAGGTATATTAACTCTATACCATCACATCTTTTCCCCTCAGCATATTATCCTATACCAGATCCCCAGTTCATTGTTCACCACCAGAAACTGTAAACCTTTTTTGTAAAACTACTGATTATATTTTAAATAATAATTGAATTCAACATTTCTGGACATTGAGACTAAACTGTAAATGTCTTAATAACAAAATTTTTTCATAGGTGATGTATTTTGATATAAGAATCTGTTAACATTGTTCTTCCCCAAAAAGGAGAAATCTTTCAACTCTACAAGAGCACTACAAATGTGTAGGGTAAAAACAATAACACATAAGATCCACATAGCTGGATAGGAAGACTCATGAGCAACATAAAAAGACAGGGAAGAAAGTACCACAAACAAATCAAGACCACACATCATTAGAAGCATTGGCAACTACAGCAGAAAAGAATGATAGAGAAAGATTTCAGGATATACATGGTTAAAACGTTTTGGGATCTCAAAAAAGACATAAGAGAACAAATACAGGTAGTGAAAAGTCACATTGACAATGACCTACATAAAATAATTCAAGAGGCAAAAGATCACCTCAACAGGAAAATGGAGGCTCTAAAAATAACCAAACAGAAATCCTTGAAGTGAAAAAAATAATAAACCAAATTAAAAACTCAAATGAAAGCATCATCAACAGAGTTGACCATTTAGAAGATAGGACATCAGACAATGAAGATAATATAAATCATCTTGAAAAAAACAAAGACCACACAGTGAAAATCATAAGGAAGCACAAGCAGAACATTCAATGAATATATTATAGTATAAAAAGACCAAACTTTTTTAATGGGATAGAGGAAGTCATAGAGGTACAAACCAAAGGAATGAGCAATCTATTCAATGAAATAATATAAGAAAACTTTCCAAACATGAAGAATGAATTAGAAATTTAATTCAAGAAGCCTACAGGATGCCAAATGTATAAGATTACAACAGATCCACACCAAGGCACATTATAATGAAAATGCCCAACATATAGAATAAGGAGAGAATTATAAAGAGCCACAAGATAAAGGGATTGGATTATATATAGGAAGAAACAAATTAGGAAAATGGCAGATTTTTCAACACAGACCCTGAAAGCTACAAGATCCTGGAACAACATATATCAAGCTCTGAAATATAATGGGTGCCAACCAAGAATCTTGTATCCAGCAAAATGAAACTTTAGATTTGAAAAAGAAATGAAAGCCTTCTACAATAAACAAAAGTTAAAAGAATTTATAGCTAGAAAACTGACACTAAAAAACATCCTTGGCAAAATATTTTATGAAAAGGAAATAAAAAACAGCAATGAAAATCAGCAGAAGGAGGTAGTACACTAAAGAAAAAAATAATCAAAGACAAAAACTAATTCAAGAAAAATAACAAAAACAAAAAATATGGCTGGAAATATAAACCATGTCTCAATAGTAACTCTAAATGTTAATGGCTTAAACTCACCAATCAAAAGAGATGGGCTAGCAGATTAGATTTTTTAAAAAGAACCTAAAATATGCTGCTTCCAGGAGACTCATCTGATAGTAAAAGGCATACACAGACTGAAGGTGAAAGGTTGAAAAAAAATCATACCACTCACATGGACTGCAGAAGCAAAGCAGGAGTTTTCATACTCATATCAAATAAAGTAGACTTCAAGCCAAGGTTAATCAAAAGAGATAAAGATGGACATTACATACTGCTCAAGGGAACCATACACCAACAAGACATAACAATCATAAATATATATGCCCCAAACAACGGGCAGCTATTTTAATCAAATAAACCCTTCTCAAGTTCAAGAGTCAAATTGATCACAACACAATAATTTTGGGTGATATTAACACACCACTGGAAAGATCTTTCACACAAAAGTTGAATAAAAAACTATATAACTCAATTACACATTAATATCTTAGACTTATTTGACATATATAGAATTTTTTAACCTACATCAAGGGTTACATCAAAGGTTACACAAGATACACTTTATTCTCAGCAGCACATGGATTCTTCTCTAAAATAGACCATATGCTATGCCACAAAGCAACTCTTAGTAAATAGAAAAAATAGAGATACTATCATGCATTTTATCAGATCATAATGGAATAAAATTGGATATCAACAACAAAAGAAAAAAGGAAAATTTCTTCACCACCTGAAGGCTAAATAATATGTTACTGAATGAACAACGGGTTACAAAATACATCAAAGATAATATTAAAAAATTCTTAGAGGTAAAGGAGAACATAGACAAAACATATCAAAATCTCTGGGACACCATGAAAGCAATACTAAGAGGGAAATTACATTGCATGGAGTTATTCCTTTAAAAAAAGAAAAATCAACAAATAAATGACCTCACACTAAATTTCAAAACACTAGAAAAGAAGAACAAATAAACAGTAAAAAGAGTAGAAATCAGTAAACAGTAAAAAGAGCTGAAATCAATGAAATCAAAATAAAAGAAATAATTGAAATAATTGACAAAACAAAAAGTTGGTTCTTTGAAAACTAAATAAAATTTATAGACCCTTAGCCATGCTAATGAAGAGAAATTATCAGCATACATGATGAAAAATGTGATATCACAATAGATACTACAGAAATACAGAGGATAATTAGAAATTATTGTGACATTGAAAACATTGACAAATTTCTTAAGTCTTATGATTTGTCCAGATTGAGTCAGGAAGATATAATCAATTTAAACAGACCAATATCAAGTGAGGAAATAGAAGAAGCCATCAAAATCTTATCAACTAAGAAAAGCCCAGGACTGGAAGAATACACAGCTGAGTTCTACAAGACATTTAAAGAAGAATTAATACAAATACTCTTCAATTTATTTCAGGAAATAGACAAGAGGAAGTAAATCCAAACTCATTCTATGAGGCCAATGTCACCCTGATCCCAAAACCAGGTAAAGACATATCAAAGAAAGAAAACTTTAGACCAATATCTCTAACGAACATAGATGCAAAAATTCTCAAAAAATTCTAGCGAATTGAATACAAGAGCATATTTAAAAGATTGTACACCAAGATCAAGTGGGATTTACCCCAGATATGCAAGGTTGGTTAAACATACAGAAATCAATAAATGAAATTCATCACATTAATATACTCAAAGATAAGAATCATATGATTATTTCAATATATGCAGAAAAAGCTTTTCACAAAATCCAGCACTGCCTCAAATTCAAAACACTCGAAAAACTAGGGATAACAGGCATATCTCAACACCATGGAGGCTATCTAAGCTAAGCCTCAAGTCAAAATCATTCTAAACATAGAAAAATTGAAGGCATTCCCTCTAAAAATTGAAACAAGACACAGATACCCTCTTTCACCACTTCTATTCAACATAGTTCTTGAAACACTGGCCAGAGCAATTAGACAAAAGAAATCAAAGGTTATATATAGGAAAAGAAGAACTTAAATTAGCACTGTTGGCTGATGATATGATTCTGTATCTAAAAGACCAAAAAAAAAAAAAAAAACACCATCAGAAAATTTCTAGAACTAGTAAATGAATTCAGCAAAGTAGCAGGATATAAAATCTACACCCATAAATCAATGCATTTCTGTATATCAGTGACAAATCCTCTGAGAAGGAAATGAGAAAAACTATGCCATTCACAATAATCTCAAAAAATAAAAAATAAGACACTTGGGAATCAGCTTAGCAAAAGAGGTTAAAGACCTATACAATGAAAGCTAAAGAATCTTAAAGAGAGAAATCAAAGAAGAGCTTAGAAAATGGAAAGCTCTACCTTGCTGTTGGATAGGCAGAATTAATATTATCAAAGTGATTATGCTACCAAAGCACTATTAAGATTTATTGCAATTTTAATCAAAATCTCAATGGCATTCCTCATATAAATAGAAAAAAAATTCATGAAATTCATCTGAAAAAAAAATAAGAAACACAGAGTAGCTAAAGCAATCCTTAGCAGGAAGAGTGAAGCAGGTGGCATCGGTATTCCAGAACTTAAACTATTCTACACAACAATAGTAACAAAAGCAGCATATATTGGCACCAAAACAGACTGGTAGACCAATGGTACAGAATAGAGAACACAGAAACTAACTCACAAAATATAATTATCTTATATTAGACAAAGTTGCCAAAAACATGCACTGGAGAAAAGATAGCCTCTTCAACAAATGTTGCTGGGAAAACTGGAAATCCATATGCATCAAAATAAAATTAAACTCCTATCTCTCACCATGCATAAAACTTAACTCAAAATGGATCAGGAACCTAGGAATTAAACCAGAGACTCTGTGTCTAATAGAAAAAAGTAGGCCCTAATCTTCATCATGTGGGATTAGGCCCTAACTTCTTTAATAAGACTTCTACAACATAAGAATTAAAACCAAGAATCAATAAATGGGTTAGAATCAAACTAAAAAATTTTTCTCAGTAAAAGAAACAATCTGTGAGGCGAACAGGATTCACATCCTGGGAGAAAATTTTTACCCCTCACACATCAGAAGAGCACTAATCTCTAGGGTGTATAAAGAACTTGGAAAGCTAAGCACTGCAAAAACACATAATCCAATCAACAATGGGCCAAGGACTTGAACATACAATTCTCAGTCAAAGAAATGCAAATCAAAACTAAACAATATGCTACTGAATGAACAATGGAAACACTACTCAGTTTTTCCTTTAGTGTCATTCTTCAGTCAGAATTGCAGCTTATGAAGTCAAAAAACAATAATTTTTGGCAAGGATGTGGGGAAAATGGTATACTCATACATTGCTGGTGGTACTGCAAATTGTACAGACAATATGGAAAAAAGATTTTTTGGCAATTTGGGAATAGAATCACCATTTGATCAGCTATTTCACTCCTCAGATTATACTCAATGGACTTAAAAACAGCATACATAGCCACATCAATGTTTATAGAAGCACAATTCACAATAGCTAAATTGTGGGGCCAACCTAAATGCCCTTCAGTGGATGAATGGATTAAAAAACAATGTTCCATATATACACAATGGAATTTTATTCAGCAATAAAAGAGAAAAAAATCATGGCATTTGCAGGTAAATGGAGAAGATAATGCTAAGTGAAGTTAGCCAATCCCCCCAAAACAAATGCCAATGTTTTCTGTGCTATAAGGAGGCTGACTCATAGTGGGGTAGGGAGGAGGTGCTTTGGAGGATTAAATGAATTCTAGATAGAGAATGTGATGGACATCGTTATCTGAAGTACATGTATGAAGAATCAAATTTGGTGTCAACAAACTTTATATATTAACAGAGATATAAACAATTGAGGTATATTTTTGTAATAAAAATTATAATGCAAAAAAACACTGAAAAAATACATAACCCAATCAACATGAATTGGTGTGAACATACTCTATATACAAAGATATGAAAAATTGTACTCTATATGTGTAATAAGAATTGCAATGTATTCTGCTGATGTGTATATAAAAAATAAAATCAATAAAACTAAGTAAATGAATAAAATAATGGAAAAACATTGAATTGGTATTGTTCTTTAATTCACACTACTCATTTGTAGCTATTAATGGAGAATGTTACATTAGTATTCAGTTTATTATAGAGAAGTTTATTATTTCCTGCCATTTTTTTTGTTTCTAATGTTTAATTTGTTCAAAATTAGCTCAGTTACTCTTCTAATACATTTCATCCACTCAAAAGATTTGGAGTTGTTTTTAAATTTCTTTTTTTACTGTTTATTTTAATATACTCTGATTTGATTATTTTCTGCCATGTCTATTTGGGGGGTTCTAACTGTGTTGTGTTTCTGGATGTCCACTTCATTCCACATGTTGAGAAATAAGTCTAAATTATTTTATTAGTAAGATTATTCACACCCAGAGTTCTTGTATAGTATGATCATGTTTACTTAGGGTTTTTATTGCTTAGTTTTTAAGTTTGTCTTGCCTTCAATGTCTGAAATTCTACCTTTGCATGATCTATTACTGAGATTACAATGGAATTTTTAATTATTTTTAAAAATTATTAAATCAATTAATTACTTTAAAATTCACTAAATCAATTAATTACTAACTAAATCAATCAATTAATTATTATTATTATTTAATTAACTAAATAAATCAATTAATTATTATTTTCAAAATTAACAAAACAGTTCTGGAAATGAAAGACCATCAGCTATAGGGCATTTGTAGATTTTGGGGAGCCTGAAATTTGTCCCACTTTATTATTATCTGAATTCTGTTTTTGTGCACATGTTGAGATGTGTTCCTATTTTAAGTGAAGGTCTTCTAGTGAGTTAGCTCTTACTTTTTTTTAGGTGATTCTATGGATAAAAACATCTAGCCCCATGTGTGTATCTCTTGATGATAAACTCTAGGCTGGGGATATGTTTTATAATGGACACATAGAATCCACATAATCAAAGTGTTAATTTTAACCACCAGTATCTCTTAGAAAGGAGAAAGTAAACACCAGTAACATAGTTATTTAAGAACAAACCATGTATCAACATTAGCTTATACGTGTCAATATTATTGGTCTCTGAAAAAAAATTGTGAGAATTCAGAGTGGGCTGAGAGGATTAAGCATTTATGAGAGTATATTAAGTTGTATAGAAAAAAAATGATTAAAATTAATAAAAGCTAAAAAAAGAAAGAAAAAGTGGGAAAAATGTGAAAAAATTAAATTGTGGTGCAAAGGGGAAAAAGAGGGGAAAGAAATTGAGATAGAAGCGAAGAAAAGAGGTATCAAGAGAAGTTTCCCACTAATTGACAGAACACATAAAATTAGGTATAATTCTAAAAGAATATAAAAATATACAGGAACAATGTAAATAAGTTAATAGCATGCAGTTGATAAAATTCTGTCCTATAGAGATTTGGGGAAGTTTGTTTATTTTTAAATTTTTATTTTAATCCAGGATTTCCTTTTAAGATATTCAATTTAGAATATCATATCTAAGAGGAAGCTAGTGTAATGCAGACTTTACTGTGCCTATTTTTCTCAGCTCTAAACCAACGTTGTTGAATTTGTTGAAAGAATCCATTCCCGCCTTTGAGACTGTGATACCTTTTCTATAGTCCCTCTGCTATGTGTGTTGGAAGAAGGTGTGTAGATCATTTAGACTGTTCTTCAGGCCCTTCTGTACTGGGAGGAGACACAAGAGACAATGCTTTCCATCTGATTTGATCACACCCAGTACTCTCATAACATCAGGCACAGTCCTTACTTAGAGCTCAGACCTTCAGATTTATATAAACCTGTCCATTGTTCTCCATTCTGCATCTTGAAAAAGTCCAGTGTTGCAACTTTCCTGAGTTTCTTCTAAGTCTCTGTTGCAGTCTTTTCTTCTATACCCAGGCATTAGGACTTACAAACCAAATAAAGGGCAGAAGCCAAGTATTTTGTTAGCCTTATATATTTAGAAATCATATGTACAAATAAAAGATCCAACAAAGAAAGGGAAAGGGATAATTTTTTAAAAATAGTACAATATGAAAAAAAATTTAGCCTGTGGAAATGTCTGTTTTGCAATCCATAAAATCTAAATTGGATATTTTAAAATTGATGAGACCTCTCCCTTTAATTGTTTGTGTGTAGAGAAGCAGGGGCTTTTTTCCACTTTTTTAGCTTGCTTTGGATCTTGTTCACTGCTCAGATTTGTGAGTGAGTAGGGAAATTATATCTTCTTTTCTCAAATTCAAAGGGAGAAATTATTTTATCTTGTTGGAAGATAGTTTCCCCGATTCCATTAAGCTTTATTCACTGGAGGCTACTGTTTATTATTTCTTTTTCTACTCTAGAAACTAATGTTTTGAGTTTTTATATGTTTCCTATTTCTCTGTATTCCTGCAGTATTTCTATTGCATATTTCTGCTGGAGAACTGCTGTTTTAATTCAATCAGAGTTACTCTAATATTGTCCGTTCCTCTTCATTATCATCAATACTAAAAAATCCTGTTGGTTCTGCTAAAACTTGTTATTAAAAAGAACTCAAAGTAAAAAGGTTTAAGAACATGTGTATGGACACTTGAAAAATAAAAATGCCTGCAATTAATTATATTTTCTTTTGGTCTCATACCAGGGTTTATAAACTGTGCTCCTACCAAGCTACTTTTCTGATTTTTATAACCCACCCCTCCAAAAAAACCCAAAAAACTCAGGTTTATTTCACATTTTTATACTTGTTTGGAAAGAGTAAGTATTTTACATACATTAAATTTTCATAAAATTCAGATTTCAATAATCATAAATAAAATCATACTTAATTAAAATGTAGCCATATCCTTTTATTTGCAAGTAAGTTGAGCAATTATAACAGATATATGGGGCTTTTATTCCTTTGCACTCTTGTTCGGCACACCATGAAGCACATTACAGAATTTATAATTCAGTAATTTTATAAATTGAGTAGGGCCTGACTTTATTATTAGTAGTAGCTAATAATCATCTCTAATGAAACTGGGTAATTAATGGTATGGAGTGATTGTGTTAAAATAGATAATAAAGATTTATGCTTATCATTCAATGTCATGGTAACTGTTAAAATAACAATGTGGCAGTGTCTGCAAGAAGATAGAATAGGAGGTCATACAATTCATTCTTTACCCACACAAGAATTGTGCACCCATATTTCATAAAAGTCACTTGATGGGAGCCATGGAGCCGAAAGCTGTTGTGTAAGATCCCGGAATAGTCCAAGAATTAAAAAGGTCATTTTGAGATTTCGAAGCCTACATGGGTTATTCTCCCCATTTCAAATGCATGTGTGATACTATAGAATCATTAGTTAATGTTAATTACAAATAATTTTGGGATTCATTTTAACATAATTTTAAAAGCAAAGAATATAATTTGGCTCACCTAAGTCCCCCATACTTTCTATTTTTCTCCTCTTCTTCCTTATTCCATTTTCTTTGCTGTACTGATATTTCTTCTATTTCTATGTAGTTTTAAAGGAATTAAGGAATTATGGATATATGTAATCACTGTGATATATGCACATACTTTCTTAGGTACATAGCAAATTTGGTCAGATTTATTCCAATGTTCCTCCCTTTCTCATTTCTACTATCCCTTTCAATCACCTCCCCTACTCTAATCTCTCTTCCATAATTCCATAATTCCCTTGGCTTTTTCTTTTTCTTTTTCATTTATTGGTTGCTCAAAATATTTCAAAGCTCTTGACACATCATATTTCATACATTTGTTTCAAGTGGGTTATGAACTCCCATTTTTACCACGTATACAGATTTTAGAATCACATCAGTTACACATCCACGTTATACATACTGCCATACTAGTGTCTGTTGTGTTCTGCTTCCTTTCCTATCCCCTGCTATCCCCCTCCCCTCCCCTCCCCTCCCATATTCTCTCTCTACTCCATCTACTGTAATTCATTACTCTCTTATGTTTTTTTCCCCTCAAATCATCTTATATATAATTTTGTAAAACAATGAGGGTCTCCTTCCATTTCCATGTAATTCCCCTTCTCTGTCCCATTTCTTCTCACTGCTTGTCCCTGTTTAATGGTAATCTTCTCATGCTCTTCCTCCCTGCTCTGTTCTTAGTTGCTCTCCTTATATCAAAGAAGACATTTGGTGCTTATTTTTTAGGGACTGGCTAGCTTCACTTAGCATAATCTGATCTAATGCGATCCATTTCCCTGCAAATGCCATGATTTTGTTATTTTTTAGTGGTGAGTAATATTCCATTGTGTATAAATGCCACATTTTTTATGCATTCATCTATTGAAGGGCATCTAGGTTGGTTCCACAGTGTAGCTATTGTGAATTGTGCTGCTATGAACATTGATGCAGCTGTGTCCCTATAGATTGCTCTTTCTAGATATTTGGGGAATAGTCTGAGAAGGGAAATAGCTGGGTTGAATGGTGGTTCTATTCCCAGCTCTCCAGGGAATCTCCATACTGTTTTCCACATTGGCTGCATCAATTTGCAGCCACCAGCAATGTGTAAGTGTACACTTTTCCCCACATGATCACCAGCACTTGTTGTTGTTTGACCTCATAATTGCTACCATTCTTACTGGAGTGAGATGATATCTTAGAGTGGTTTTAATTTGCATTTCTCTGATTGCTACAGATGGTGAGCATTTTTTTCATGTATTTGTTGATTAATTGTATATCCTTCTATGAGAAGTGTCAGTTCAGGTCCTTTGCCCATTTGTTGATTGGGTTATTTGTTTTCTTATTGTTTAATTTTTTGAGTTCTTTGTATACTCTAGTTATTAGGGCTCTATCTGAATTGTGAGGAGTAAAAAATTGTTCCCAGGATGTAGGCTCCCTATTTACCTCTCTTATTGTTTCTCTTGCTGATAAAAACAAAACAAAACAAAAAAAAACAAAAAAAAACACTTTTTAGTTTGAGTATGTCCCATTTGTTGATTCGTGATTTTAACTCTTGTGCTATAGGGGTCCTCTTAAGGAATTTGGAGCCCAACCCCATGAGATGGAGATTAGAGCCAACTTTTTCTTCTATCAGATGCAGAGTTTTGTATCACTATACCACCTGTTTCACTCTTCCTGCTTAGAGTTGCTTTTGCTATTCTGGGCCATTTATTTTTACAGATAAATTTCATGATTGCTTTATCTATTTCTACAAGAAATGCCATTGGGATTTTGATTGGCCTTGCATTAAACCTATAGAGAACTTTTGGTAATATTGCCTTTTGATGATGTTAGTTCTGCTTATCCATGAACAGGGTATATCTTTCCATCTTCTAAGATCTTTTATTTCTCTTTAGGGTTCTGTAGTTTTCATTGTATAAGTCTTTCACCTTTTCTGTTAGGTTGATTCCCAAGTATTTTATTTTATTTTTTTTGAGGATATTGTGAATGGGGTGGTTGTCCTCATTTACATTTCAGAGGATTTGTTGCTGATATACAGGAATGCCTTTAATTTATGTGTGTTAATTTTATATCCTGACACTTTGCTGAATTCATTTATTAGCTCTAGGAGTTTCTTGGAGAACCTTTTGGGTTTTCTAGGTATAGGACCATGTCATTTGCAAATAGTGCCAATTTAAGTTTTTCTTTTTCTACATTTATACCTTTAATTTCTTTCATCTGTCTAATTGCTCTGGCCAGTGTTTTGAGAACTATGTTGAATAGAAGTGGTGAGAGAGGGCATCCCTGTCTTGTTCCAGATTTTAGAGGGAATATCTTCAGTTTTTCTCCATTTAGAATGATGATAACCTGAGGCTTAGCATAGATAGCTTTTACAATGTTGAGGTAAGTTCCTGTTATCCCTAGTTTTTCTAGTGTTTTAAACATAAAGAGATGTTTGTCGAATGCTTTTTCTAAGTCTTTCGAGATGATCATATTGTTCTTATCTTTAAGTCTATTGATAAGGTGAATAACATTTATTGATTTCCATATATTGAACCAGGCTTTTATGCCAGGGATGATCCTACTTGATCATGGTGCACAATTTTTTTGATATGTTTTTGTATCCGATTTGCTGGAATTTTATTGAGGAATTTTGCATCTAAGTTCATTAGAGATATTGGTCTGTAGTTTTTTTTCTTTGAAGTGTCTTGTCTGGTTTCAGAATCAGGGTGATGTTGGTCTCGTAGAATGAATTTGAAAGAGCTCCTTCTTTTTCTATTTCCTGAAATAACTTGAAAAATATTGGTATTAGTTCTTCTTTAAAGGTTTTGTAAAACTCTGCTGTATACACATCTGGTCCTGGGCTTTTCTTGGTTGGTAGTCTTTTGATGGCTTCTTCTATTTCCTCACTTGATATAGATCTGTTTAAATTGTGTGTATCCTCCTGACTCAATCAGGGCAAATCATATGACTTAAGAAATTTACCGATGTCTTCACTATCTTCTATTTTATTTATTGTCTTCTGTATTTCTGTAGTGTCTGTTGTGATAGTGCCTTTTTCATCCCGTATGTTATCTCTCTTCTTTTCATTAGCAAGGCTAAGGGTCTGTCGATCTTATTTATTTTTTCAAAGAACCAACTTTTAGTTTTGTCATTTTTTTCAATTTTTTTCTTTTGTTTCAATTTCATTGATTTCAGCTCTGATTTTAATTCTTTCTTGCCTTCTGCTACATTTGCTGTTGTTTTGCTCTTATTTTTCTAGGGTTTTGAGATGAAGTATGAGATTATTTATTTATTTATTTTCTTTCTTTGAGGAATGAACTCCAGGCAATGAATTTTTCTCTTAGAACTGCTTTCATTGTGTCCCATAGATTTTGATATGCTGTGTCAGTATTTTCATATATTTCTAATATTTTTTTTATTTCATCCTTTATGTCTTCTGTAACCCATTGATCATTTAATAATATATTGTTCATTTTCCAAGTGATGTAGGATTTTTTCTTCCTTCTTTTATCACTGATTTCCAGTTTCATTCCATTATGATCAGATAAAATGCATGGTATTATCTCCACACCTTTATAATTTCTATGGGTTGCCCTATGGCATAATATATGGTCTATTTTTGAGAAGGATCCATGTGCTGCTGAGAAAAAAGTATATCCGCTTGATGATGGTTAATATATTCTATATATGTTAGTTAAGTCCAATTATTGTGTTTTGAGTTCTATAGTTTTTTTATTCAGCTTTTGTCTGGAGGATCTGTCCAATGGTGAGAGAGGTGTGTTGACGTCACCCATAATTATTGTGTTCTGGTTTATTTGACTCCTGAACTTGAGGAGAGTTTGTTTTATGAACATAGCAGCACCATTGTTTGGTGCATAAATATTGATAATTGTTATGTCATGTTGGCGAATGGTTTCCTTTATCAGTATATAGTGTCCTTCCTTATCCCTTTTGATTTAGTCTTGAAGTCGATTTTATTCAATATGAGGATGGCCACCCCTGCTTGCTTCCGAGGACCATGTGAATGGTTTGATTTTTCCAAACCTTTCACCTTCAGCCTGCGTATGTCTTTTCCAATCAGATGAATCTCCTGAAGGTAGCATATTGTTGGATCTTTTTTTTAATCCAGGTTACCAGCCTGTGTCGTTTTATTGGTGAGTTTAAGCCATTAACGTTTAGGGTTACTATTGATATATGGTTTGTACTTCCAGTCATGTTTGTTTATTGTTTTTTTTTTTAATTTGGTTTGTTTTTCCTCTTTGATCAGCTATTCCCCTTTACTGAGCTACTTCCCACTGTTGGTTTTGGTTATTGTTTTTCATTTCCTCTTCGTGTAGTGTTTTGCCCAAGATGCTATGCAGTGCTGGTTTTCTGGCTGCAAATTCTTTTAACTTTTGTTTGTTGTGAAATATTTTTATTTCATTGTCAAACCTGAAGCTTAATTTTGCTGGATACAATATTCTTGGGTGGCTCTCATTGTCTTTCAGTGTTTGAATTACATTGTTCCAGGATCTTCTCGCTTTCAGCATCTGTGATAAAAAATCAGCCATTAACCTAATTGGTTTACCCCTGAATGTAATCTGCCTCCTTTCTCTTGTAAGATTTTAATATTCTCTCTTTGTTCTGTATATTGGATATCCTCATAACAATGTGTCTTGGAGTTGGTCTACTGTGGTTTTGTATGCTAGGCATCCTGTATGCGTCTAGATTTGGACATCCATTTTATTTTTCATGTCTGGAAAGTTTTCTAAAATTATTTCATTCAACAGAATGCTCATTCCCTTGGTTTGGACCTCTATAACTTCCTCAATCCCAATGACTCTTAAGTTTGGTTTTTTTATGTTATCCCATATCTCTTGGATGTTTCTCTCATGGTTTCTTACCAGCCTTTCTGAGTTGACTATCCTCTTTTCATGATGATATATTTTGTCTTCATTGTCTGCTGTTCGGACTTCTACTTGATCTACTCTACTAGTGATACTCTCATTTGAGTTTTTAATCTGGTTTATAATCTCCTTCATTTCTAGGATTATTGTTTGATTTTTTTATAATCACTATCTCCTGGTAGAGTTGATTTTTTGCTTCTTGAATCTGTTTATGTAATTTATTTTCAGTGTGTTTTTTCATTGTTTGCATTTGCTTTCTAATGACCTCTTTAAGATTCCATTCCATCTGAGTTCTTTATCTGACTATTTTTCTGATGCCTCTATCCTCTCCTGTAGATTTAGGCTCTTCTGCATTGTTTGTACTCCTTTTCTTTCTTGTCTTTTTATGATGCTCATGTTACTTCCGGCTCTGTTTGACTGCTGAGTTACTGCTTACTCCTATAAATTTATTTTGGTTTTGTGTGTTTCTCCAGGGTCTCTCCTTTGTGATGGGAGACTATGACTAGAGATGATGAATTTTATTTTACTTTAAAGCAGATTCATCATTTCTTAAAATGCATACAGATTCTAATGGTGTAGAGAGATCTGAGGTTTGGTCTTTGGACTTGATGTTTAGGTCAGGTGATGTGATGGTATAGGGGTTGGTATATCTTGCCAACCTTGGAAGATTGCTCTACTGAAGGAGGATATTAACAGGAGAATGGACTGGAGTATTTGGGGGTAGCTAGAGTCTTGGGAGCACTATAGATCACCTCAGAACATTTACCTATATACACTTAGTAAATTACACATAAACGAAGTTGTAATGCTTGGGAGAAAATGTAGGAGAAGGGGAAGGAAGAAGTCACTAAAGAGAATGAGAGAAAGGAGAAAATAAGTAGAATACAAGAAAAGGGGGAAAAGAAAATTTATTAGAGTCTGTAAACAAGTCTGGATGGCGCCTGGCAAAATGCCAGCGGGAGTGGTTTGTGAAGTAACGCCAGCAAGCCATTAAGTGTGGAGATTCCTTATTGGTTGTACAGATACTGCTCTATCTAGTTTATGCTAATTAAGATAAGCTGTACGGAATGTATAAATACCTGTTGTCTTACAATAAATGGATCCCATTCCTGCTGTATCAACCTACACAAGTTGTTCATCACCCCCCAGTTATTTTGCCCAGCCAGTTGGGCTGAGGCAAAAATTGAAAAGAAATGGGGAAAAAAAAAGATAAATGCAGTCTTAGAGCTCGATTAACTTCTCTTCCAGAAGGTGGAGCTGTGCCCACCGGGCCAAGCTTCTTCTCTCAATACACAGGATACAATCCCTGTGAGGCGGCTCTTCCTCCCCCACTGGGCAACTCTCCAATCCTGGTCACCCAGGGCCTTTCCTGGTCTCCAGCCCCCTCCCACTTCTCCTGCTAGCCAGGCCCCACTCACTGGTGGCATTCACCACAGAACTAGCTACATGCCAGGCCTGCAGCCCCCTGGGTGCCTGATTTTCTTGAACGACTGGGCACTTTCTCTGTTTGCCATTCACCCAGACCTGAAGTTTGTGGAGCATGGGGCTGGGGACAGTCAGCTTATTTTGCCTGATTCCCTCCAGTAGCCATGCCCCCAGGAGCTGGTGCAGGAGACTTCGGTTGTCAGCGCTGGTGGGTGAGGTAGCCGGAGGTCAGGTGCACCTCTTGGATCCCTCGGTCTGACAATCTCACTCATGAAGAGCTGGGGAGGGGCCCTTGATATTTCTCAGCTATGTGGAGAGGGGGGGCAAGGATCATACACCTGCGGTCACCAGTCTCACTTCACAGCGATCCCATCTTCCAAACTCTGGTGACGTCAGTTCTCTGCCATGGTGAACACCAGTCTCTCTGCTCAAGGAGAGTGGGTCCAGTGGGACCCACCTTTCTGATGGGAAGGGTGGGTCTGGTCCGTATCTCCCAGGTCCCCCCTCAGCTCTAGGCTGGCTGGCCCATGGAGGCTCGGTTGGCACCACCTCAAAATATTCACAAAAGAACCGAAATATGTTTCTGTTTTCTGCTTGAGAGTCTCTGTAGCACTTAGTCATGGCAGTTTGGTGGCAGGATGCCTAACAATCAGCCAGTAACTCTGCATGCAGGGCAGCCTGAATTCACCTGTGCCGAGCTCTCTGTGGCCTCTGAGAAACTCAAATTGCTCACCCAAGATCCACTTCAGCCCAGCATTGCTAGATATTCCTGAGCAGACAGCATTCAGTTGGTCTGATGTTTCTCTTTGCTGGTGCAGTTGAGGAGGCCACAGGATTGATCCCTCTGCACTCACCACCATGTTCCCTGTATTGGCTTTTTCTTTTTCTTCATTGTTTTAGTCTATCTTTTGCATTTGAAGGAAAATATTGAGCATTTGACTTCACAGTTCTTGCTTTCTTTACTCATTATGATATTTTAGAGTTCCATTCATTAATCAGCTTATATTAAATCAATCTTATCCCTGAGGTGTAACCAACTTAATAATGATATACTATCTTCTTATTGTGTTTTTGAATGCAGCTTGCCAATATTTAATTAAGCACATTATCCTGAATTTTTCTTTTCTTATTCTTTATCTTGTTTGGGCATGATACTAGATTCACAGAATGAATTTGGCTGAGTCTCTATCTTGTCTTGGCTTATCTATTTAAGTTTTTGGTAACCTCATGGTTTAATTTTGTGCAAAGAAGTGACAGGAAGTGAACTCAGGGACACTTAATAACTTAGCCACATTCCCAACCCTATTTTGTAATTTATTTAGAGACAGCGTCTCACTGAGTTACTTAGGGCCTCCTCATTGCTGAGGCTGTCTTTGAACTTTTGATCCTCTTGTCTCAGTCTTCCCTTCTGTTGGGATTACAGGCATGTGCTACCACAACTGGCCATAGATTTGTACCACTCACACAAAGATACAAAATGGTACTTCTGTGCTAGTCTCCATGCCACTGTAAATATTAAAGCATAGCAAATTTAACATTAAACATTCTGCTTCAAGGAGTTATAACAAAAAACACAGGAAACTTTTCAGAGACATTCTTATCTAATCCATAGAAGAGTTAAACTTTTCTCTTTTTCATAGCAGATGATGAGGGAACTTGTCATGGCTTCAATTGTGTTCCACAAATGACTTAAAGATCTTCCATTAGATCCATCTCTTAATGTATTCATCATTTCCCAATATCGCCAATCAGGGGACCAATATATTAATACATGGTCCTTTGAGGGGCATTTAAGCTTTAATATGTGGTGATTATAAATCAGGGAATTACAATTGAAAGCCATAATAACAACCACATTATACTCTTTGTTATGATTTTAAAAGAATGACAAAGATAAGTTATGACAGATCAAAAGAAAATTTTTGTACACTGTGGTGTACAAAAGATAATATAGACTTGGAAAATATTACAAACATTTCTCAAAAGCTGAAATCAGAGCTATCATATAATTTGGGTATTGTACCCCTGAGTATATAATCAAAGGAAATCAGTGTGCTATAGAAAGAATTGCACTTTATTGTTTATTACAGCTTTACTCCCAGTAGACAAAATATGAAGGCAAACTAAATCTTTATCAAAGAATGGAAAAATACTATAGATGACTAATAGAATATAAACACAAAAGACTAAAATCCTATCTGGTATAACAGTATCAATGAAACTGGAGAATAAAAAAACAAAAGAAAGTCAGGAACAGAAATAAAAATATTCAAAGGTGTTTTCATGTTAAATAAAAGAAGTCATTACAAAGAAGCTAAATGGAATTGCATATTTATATACTAGAGAATAGGGGTTGTATGAATAGAAATGGTATGGGTTTTTTAAAGTTTTAAAATGTTTAAAATGAATACTAATTGTATCTATTAATGAGATTTAATATGATACTTCCATGCATCCATCCACACATAACACATACAAAAGTTACTAACAAAAACTCTAATTTGTATTAATCATGGTTATATTCTTAGTTCTGCTTTTCTTGACTTCTACTTATGAGAGAAAACATTCAGTATTTCTATGTCTTGATTATTTTACTTAATATCATGAATCCTCAATGTCTACCCATTTAGCTACAATGACAGGATTTAATTTTTTTTCTTCATGATGGAATAATATTCCATCATGAATACATACACTATGTTTTCTTTATTCATGTACTTTCTGATGTGAATCTTCACTGATTTAATGTTTTAGCTATTGTGGAAATGCTGCAATATCAGTCTTTTTGATACCTCTAATATGTTGACTTCATTTTTATATACTCAGAAATATATTAGATAGACTGCATGGTAAATCTAGTTTTCATTTGTTGAGGATATTTATATTATTCTTTATAATGGTTGTTCTAATTTACATTCCAACCAATCATAGGAAAGAATTTCTTTCTCTACGTCCTGTCAGCATTTGTTCTCTATGATAGCCACTATAACTTAGATGAAATTGTATCTTATGGATTTACTGACAGATGATGAGAGATTCTTTTCTGAGGCAAGACAATGGTGCAAATTGTGGATTACTTTTCTAAGTGTCCCTCAAGTGTATGAAAATCATTATTTTTTTCCAGTAAGTAGAATTGCCAAATTCTGGACGTATAACTTTTGATGAAGCTCTTTTTCTTCTGTACTCAACCCAGCAGGAATAAATATTGCAAAGTATTTTTCTTAATGCTGTATATTTCTCTTAATGCTGTTTTTGCAGATTCCAACCCTTATAAAATTCCAGATTCTGTTGGTACTTACCAATATTCTCCCTTAGTTTCTCACCTCAAAATGCCACTGTATACCTATTCTTTTGATTCTTTTTTATGGAAGATGACATGCATGTTTGGCACATCTACTTAGTCATCTTAAGTCTCCCCAAAATGAAGAGAATGTCGTTGAAACATATAAAATTTCAGACAAACAGAAGAAATAAATTTCACTCATCTTCTGTTAACAATAGTTTATGTAATAAAAATGCATAATAGTTCAAAAACAGAAGTGCAATTATAATTATAGGTTAATCCAAACATATATATATATATAGTACTACTCCAACATTCCACAATTCTCCTTCCTCTATTCTATTAACTTTTTTTTAAGTGATACTTTCACATAAACAGAAAGGTTTAATTCTGTGGCACATTTTATAACAGTATAATTTTGTAAGGTTAATTATAGATCGCATAGATCTTTCTTATATCTTTGTGATATCTTATGCCTACTCTTACCTTATTTTGCTTTATCTTCCACATACAAGAAAAAACATTTTAGCCATGATTTTCTGAGTCTATTAAGATGATTATAAAATTATTGATCTTAATTTTATTTGTGGTGAATTACATTTATTGATTTGTGTATGTTGAACAAAGCTTGTATCCTCAAAATGCACTTGATTGTGAAAGCCATTTGATCATGATGTACTATCATCTTGATGTGTTTTGTACTGCAGTTTAGTGATATTTAATTAAAACTTTTTGCAACTGTATTTATCATATATATTGATCTGTAATTTTCTTTTTTTAAACTGTCTTTGGTTTTGGAATCCATGTTATACTAAAACTTCATAAAATGAATTTGGGAGTGTTCCCTCCCTTTCAATTTTGTGGAAGAGTTTGTGAAAGACTTGTGTTAGTTTCCCCTTAAGGGTATTGTAGGAGATAGTAAAGAATCCATGTGGTCCTAGTTTATTAGAAGGATTCTAATTGTGTTAATTTTATTTCTTGATATTGGTCTTTTTAGGTTTTTTACATTCACTTGGTTCAATATCATACATGTCTAGAAATATGTCAATGTCTTCTAGATTTTCCAGTGAATCAAAAATTTCTAAAAGTTTTTAATGATTCTATGGATTTCAGAGTGGCTGGTGATATCTCCTTTTTCATCTCTAATTTTTCTTATTTGTACCTTCCCTTTCTTTTGGTTAATTTAAATGAGGGTTTTTGTCCTTTTTTTTTTTATCTTTTCAAAGAATCAACTCTCTGGCTTTATGTTATCTTCAATTTCTTTAATTTTTTTACTGTAATATTAAATTTTTCCTGTCTCCTACTAATTTTGAAACTTGTTCCTTCTTTCCCAAGGCCATAAGTAGTGTATAATTTTATTTATTTGGGATCTTTCTGTTTTTTAGTGTGTGTGTGTGTGTGTGAGAGAGAGAGAGAGAGAGAGAAAGAGAGAGAGAGAGAGAGAGAGAGAGAATTTAATGAAGGCTATGCTATAAATTTTCCTATTACAACTTTTCTTCTATTGTCACAGATTATGCTATATTACTGTGCTCCAATTTGTTTATAAGAATTTTTTCCCTCTCATTTCTTCTATACTTCATTCATATTAAACTATTGCTTAATCTTCATACATTATGTTGTTTCTATTATTTTTCTTGCTGTTGATTTCTATATTTATCCCATTATAATCTAATAGGATAACCAGGATTAATTATATTTTTCTAATTGTAAGACTTACACCATTGTTTAACCTGTGCATGTCATCTCAAAGTGGATTAAACACAAGAATTAGGCCAAAAGCTCTTCAATTGCTGGAAGAAATAAATTTAACTGATCAAATAATAGAGGTCAAAGACCATTTTAATGAAGAAATATATATTGAAAAGAAACCTATCAGAACTTCTGAAAATGAAATGACAAAATAATCAAATTAGCTCACTTGAAAATATCACCAGAAGAGGATCCAACATGGGGGGGGGGGGCGGGGAGGCAGTGCTTTCAGTACCTCCTCAATAACGGGGTCAGAGAGACGCATTGATATGCTTAGATTCTACCTGCTGAGAAACTCCTAGCAAACTTCCACTGAAGAGAGACTGGCCGGGAATTAGTAGGATTTTTGGAGGTGACAGCTTGCCCCAGATGAGTGAATCTCCGCCACGCAGCGCAGAGGTCCAGACCTGCCAGCTGCTGCCTGCGCAACTCAGCAAACGTCAGCCGCCCGCCCGTGGCCCCTGGGACTGGGCAGCTAGCCTCCGAGGCACAGCTCAGCAGGAGCAGCGCAGGGACTCTAGGAAGAGGTCTCTAGCCAAGCCTTCATGAAATAGCGAACTGGGAACTGAAACCAACCAGAGACAAACTAGTCCCACCCCTCCCTTTGGACAGTCCGGCAAGGAGCCTGGGGCCCACCATAGCAGAGAGGTGACGTCACCGGAGTTCGGCCAACAGAATTCCTTCCCAGCACAATCCACTTTAGCAGGTGTGTGACTCCCACCACCTCCAGATACAAGCAGCCAGGAAACCTTTGGAATCTCTCCCGGGCATGTCTGTAGGGAAGCAGAGGGTATTCTCGATCCCCAACTCCCCTTACCACCAGCGGTGAATCCTAAGGTCTTAGCTGACAGTTTCCGGGGGCGTGCCCACCAAAGGGGTCTGGAAAAATTAAACTGTTGATTCCCAGATCACCGCACCACAGCACTGGGGCTTAGATGAATGACAGAGAGAGTGCTCAGTTGTTCGGGAAACATGACACGTGGTGGGGCTGCAAATGTAACCAGGTCCTTGGGGAACTGCCTCAGGTGAACAGGACCTACATGGGTGGCTGGCAGGAGGAAGTGGAAGAGGGGCCGGAAAAGTGAAACAGTTCTGGACTAACAGGATTGAGAGACTCCCAGGAGCCGCCTTACAGGGATTGCTGCGGTCGGCAATGAGGGCAGAAGCTCGGCTCGAAGGGCACAGCTCCGTCTACTGGAAGAGAAAAAAATGAATCTCTAAGACTTCAATTTTTTCTTTTTTTCCGCTCTCTTTGTTTTTTTCTCCCCTTTTCCTTCTTACTTTCTTTCCCGTTTCAAGTTTTATTGTTCTTTCCATTCTCCTCTATCCTATCTCTCTCTCCTTCTTTCTTTTTAAGAGCACTTCCTTCCCCTACCCCCCAACTTTCATCCCAAGCATTATGTTTTTCCATTACGTGTAATTGTCTAAATGCAAATAGGTGAATGTTTTGAGGCTGTCTATGGGGATCCTAAATACCTAATTACTACCAAACACCCTGATCCAATCACCTGTTAATATCCCCCTTCAGTAGAGCAATCTTCTAAAGTAGCCAAGACATACTAACCCCCATACCATCATAGCACCTAACCTAAACATAAAGTCCTAAGAACAAACAACAAATCACTATATGCATACAGAATCCGGAAGCCTTTTACGAATTGAATGAATCAGCTTTAAAGTACAATAAAGCCCAACATTTCTAGGCATAGTGTCCCACCACAAAGGAGAGACAATAGAGATATACAAAACCAAAACAAATTTATAGGAGAAAGCAGAAACACAGCAGTCAAACAGAGCTTGAAAGTAATGTGAACAACATGAAAAAACAAGGGAAAAAAGGATTACAAACAATGCAGGACAACTTAAAACTACAGGAGGACCTATAGGCATCAGAAAAATGGACAGAGAAAAAACTCAAGGCATACCTAACTCAGATGGAACAGAATATTAGAGAAGGCATGAGACAGCAAGTCCAAGCAATGAAAGTATATTTTGAAAACGAATTAAATAAACAAATTCAAATGGCAAAGAATGAGTTCTACCAGGAGATAGAGATTTAAAAAAGAATCAAACAGTAATCCTAGAAATTCAGGAAACCATAAACCAAATTAAAAACTCAAATGAGAATATTACACAAGTGGAAGTCAGAACATCAGATAATGAAGACAAAGGTTATCAACTTGAAAAGAATATAGTCAACACAGAAAGAATGCTTAAAACTCATGAGGAATCTATCCAAGAGATATGGGATGTCATAAAAAAAAACAAACTTGAAAGTCAATGGGATAGAAGAAGGTATATAGGTTCAAACCAAAGAAATGGACAACCTATTAAATAAAATAATCCTAGAAAAATTCCCAGATATGAAAGATGGAATGGATTGCCAAATCCTAGAAGACTACAGGATGCCAAACATTCAAAATCGTAATAGACTAACTCCAAGACACATAATTATGAAGATATCCAACTTACAGAATAAGGAGAGAATATTAAAAGCTACAAGAGAAAGGAGGCAGATTATATTCAGGGGTAAACCAATTAGGTTAAAGGCTGATTTTTCATCACAGACCTTGAAAGCGAGAAAATCCTGGAACAACGTATTTCAAATACTGAAAAATAATGGATTCCAACAAAGAATACTGTATCCAGCAAAATTAATCTTCAGATTTGACAATGAAATTAAAATATTTCATGATAAACAAAAGTTAAAAGAATTCACAGCCAGAAAACCAGCACTGCAAGGCATTTTGTACAAGAAGAGGAATTGAAAAATAGCACCCAAAACTAACTGTGGGAGTTATCTCAGTAAAGGGGGAAAAAATGACCAAAGAGGAAAAACTAGCCATACTAAAATAAATAATAAACATGACTGGAAGTACAAACTGTATTTCAATAGTAACCTTAAATGTTAATAGCTTAAATTCACCAATCAAGAGATATAAGCTAGTAACCTGGATTGAAAAAAAAAAAAAAAAAAAAAAAACAGATCCAACAATATGCTGCCTTCAGGAGGAAGGCAGGAAAAGCCATACATAGGCTGAAGGTGAAAGGTTGGGAAAAATCAAACCACTTACATGGCCCTTCGAAGCAAGCAGGAGTGGTCATACTCATATTGAATAAAATCAACTTCAAATCTAAGTTAATCAAAAGGGATAAAGAAGGACACTTCATATTGTTAAAAGGAACCATCCACCAACAAGACATAACAATTATCAATATGTATGCAACAAACAATGGTGCTGCAACGTACATAAAACAAACTCTCCTCAAGTTCAAGAGTCAAATAGACCACAACACAATAATTATGGGTGAGTTCAACACACTGCTCTCTCCATTAGACAGATCTTCCAGACAAAAGCTGAATAAAGAAACTATAGAACTCAATAACACAATCAATAACCTAGACTTAACTGACATATATAGAATATATCAACCATCATCATATGGATGCACGTTCTTCTCAGCAGCACATGGATCTTACTCAAAGATAGACCATTTATTATGCCATAGGGCAACTCTTAGTAAATATAAAGGTGTGGAGATAATATCATGCACCTTATCTGATCATAATGGATGAAACTGGAAATCAATGATAAAAGAAAGAAGGAAAAATCCTGCATCACCTGAAAAATGAACAATATGTTACTGAATGATCAATGGGTTATAGAGGACATAAAGGAGGAAATAAAAAAAAATTTAGAGATAAATGACAATACAGACACAACATATCAGAATCTATGGGACACAATGAAAGCAGTTTTAAGAGGGAAGTTCATCTCCTGAAGTTCATTCTCAAAAAAAGAAAAAAACAACAAATAAATGAACTCACACTTCATCTTAAAACCCTAGAAAAGGAAGAGCAAAACAACAGCAAATGTAGTAGAAGACAGAGTGGAAATCAACGAAATTGAAACAAAAATAAAACATTAAAAAATTGATAAAACTAAAAGTTGGTTCTTTGAAAAAAATAAGATTGACAGACCCTTAGCCATGCTAATAAAGAGAAAAAGAGAGAGAATACAAATTATTAACATACGGGATGAAAAAGGCAATATCACAACGGACACTACAGAAATACAGAAGATAATTAGAAAGTATTTTGAAACCCTATATTCCAATAAAATAGAAGACAGTGAAGATATCGATAAATTTCTTAAGTCATATGATCTGCCCAGATTGAGTCAGGAAGACACACACAATCTAAACAGATCAATAACAAAGGAAGAATTAGAAGAAGTCTTCAAAAGACTACCAACCAAGGAAAGCCCTGGACCGGATGGGTATACAGCGGAATTTTACAAAACCTTCAAAGAAGAATTAATACCAATACTTTTCAAGCTATTTCAAGAAATAGAAAAAGAAGGAGCCCTTCCAAATTCATTCTATGAGGCCAACATCACCCTGATCCCGAAACCAGACAAAGACACTTCAAAGAACAAAAACTACAGACCAATATCTCTAATGAACTTAGATGCAAAAATTCTCAATAAAATCCTGGCGAAACGAATACAAAAGCATATCAAAAAAATTGTGCACCATGTTCAAGTAGGATTCATCCCTGGGATGCAAGGATGGTTCAATATACAGAAATCAATAAATGTTATTCACCACATCAATAGACTTAAAGATAAGAACCATATGATCATCTTGATGGATGCAGAAAAAGCATTCATCAAAGTACAGTATCCCTTTATGTTCAAAACACTAGAAAAACTAGAAATAACAGGAACTTACCTCAACATGTAAAAGCTATATATGCTAAGCCTCAGGCTAAAATCATTCTAAATAGAGAAAAACTGAAGGCATTCCCTCTAAAATCTGGAACAAGACAGGGATGCCCTCTCTCACAACTTCTATTCAATTTAATTCTTGAAATACTAGCCAGAGCAATTAGACAGACAAAAGAAATTAAAGACATAAAAATAAGAAAAGAAGTACTTAAATTATCACTATTTTCGGACGACATGATTCTATACCTAGAAGATCCAAAAGGGTCTACAAAGAAACTACTAAAACTAATAAATGAATTCAGCAAAGTGGCAGGATATAAATCAACACACATAAATCAAGGGTATTCCTGTATATCAGCAACAAAACTTCTGAAACGGAAATGAGGAAAACCACTCCATTCACAATATCCTCAAAAAAAATAAAATACTTGGGAATCAACCTAACAAAACAGGTGAAAGATTTATACAATGAAAACTACAGAACTCTAAAGAGAGAAATAGAAGAAGACCTTAGAAGATGGAAAAATATACCCTGTTCATGGATAGGCAGAACTAACTTCATCAAAATGGCGATATTACCCAAAGTTTTCTACAGGTTTAATGCAATGCCAATCAATATCCCAAAGGCATTTCTTGTAGAAATAGATAAAGCAATAATGAAATTAATATGGAAAGAACAAAAGACCCAGAATAGGAAAAGAAATTCTAAGCAGGAAGTGTGAATCTGGAGGTATAGCGATACCAGATTTCAAACTGTACTACAGAGCAATAGTAACAAAAACAGCATGGTACTGGTACCAAAACAGGCAGGTGGATCAATGGTACAGAATAGAGGACACAGAGACCAATCCACAAAATTACAACTTTTCTTATATTTGATAAAGGGGCTAAAAGCATGAAATGGAGGAAGGATAGCATCTTCAACAAATGGTGCTGGGAAAACTGGAAATCCATAAGCAACAAAATAAAGCTGAACCCCTTTCTCTCGTTATGCACAAAAGTTAACTCAAAATGGATCAAAGAGCTTGATATCAAATCAGAGACTCTGCGCCTGATAGAAGAAAAAGTTGGCTCCGATCTACATATTGTGGGGTAGGGCTCCAAATTCCTTAATGGGACACCCATAGCCCAAGAGTTAATAACTAAAATCAACAAATGGGACTTACTTAAACTAAAAAGTTTTTTCTCAGCAAGAGAAACAGTAAGAGAGGTAAATAGGGAGCCTACATCATGGGAACAAATTTTTACTCCTTACACTTCATATAGAGCCCTAGTATCCAGAATATACAAAGAACTCAAAAAATTAAACAATAAGATAACAAATAACCCAATCAACAAGTGGGCCAAGGACCTGAACAGACACTTCTCAGAGGAGGACATACAATCAATCAACAAGTACATGAAAAAATGCTCACCATCTCTAGCAGTCAGAGAAATGAAAATCAAAACCATCCTAAGATACCATCTCACTCCTAATGGCAGCCATTAGGAAGTCAAACAACAATAAGTGCTGGCGAGGATTCGGGGAAAAGGGTACAATTGTACATTGCTGGTGGGACTGCAAATTGGAGCGGCCAATTTGGAAAGCAGTATGGAGATTCCTGGGAATGCTGGGAATGAATCCACCATTTGACCCAGCTATTGCCCTTCTCGGATCATTCCCTGAGGACCTTAAAAGAGTGTACCATAGGGATACTGCCACATCAATGATCATAGCAGCACAATTCACAATAGCTAGACTGTGGAACCAAACTACATGCCCTTCAATAGATGAATGGATAAAAAAATGTGGCCTTTATACACAATGGAGTATTACACAGCACCAAAAAATGACAAAATCATGGAATTTGCAGGGAAATGGATGGCATTAGAGCAGATTATGCTAAGTGAAGCTAGCCAATCCCTAAAAAACAAATGCCAAATGTCTTCTTTGATATAAGGAGAGCAACTAAGAACAGAGCAGGGAGGAAGAGCATGAGGAAAAGATTAACATTAAACAGAGATGAGTGGTGAGAGGGAAAAGGAGAAAGAAGGGAAATTGCATGAAAATGGAAGGAGACCCTCAATGTTACACAAAATTACATATAAGAGGTTGTGAGGGGAAAGGGGGGAAACAAGGGAGAGAATTGAACAACAGCAGATGAGGTAGAGAGGGAAGATGGGAGGGGAGGGGAGGAGGGGATAGTATGGGATAGAAAAGGTAGCAGAATACAACAGTCACTAATATGCCATTATGTAAAAATGTGGATGTGTAACCGATGTGATGCTGCAATCTGTATATGGGGTAAAAATGGGAGTTCATAACCCACTTGAATCAAATGTATGAAAGATGATGAGTCATGAGCTTTGTAATGTTTTGACAACCAATAAAAAAAAAAGAAAATATCACCAAAAAATTAGATTGCATGAAAAATAAAATTCTGACTTTGAAGGCAGCTTCAGACCTTGAAGTTTATGTACTTAAGAAAACAATATGCACTACAGAGAAAAATGATAATAAGATAAAATATGCAAGAATTCTTGGAAGACACCATAAGACTAAACTACAGAGTCTTTGGATAATATAGAATCTGGAGATACAGGCTAAAGTAACCAAGAACATCTTCAATAAAAGGAAACAAAAAACTAGTTTCATTATTTGAAATAAGATACACATTTACATATAGGACATGATCAGAAGAGAACATCTCCAAGACATGTCATAATCAACATGCTTAACAGAAAATAAGGAAAGAATATTAAAAGCTGTAAGAGAAAAATGTCAGGTCATATTTAGCTGCAAATTATAAAGATTTATTTTTGACTTCTCAACCCTTACTACAAAATTAGGAAGGGATTGAAATAAGATATTTTAAGCCTTAAAAGTAAAAAAAAATACAAGCATAATTAATATAAGTGACAAAGACTTTTTTGATAGAGAATTAAAATTATCCATGGCAAGTATGATATAAAATAATTTATAACCATAAGCCAGCACTACTATGAATACTCCAAGAACACACAGCGGAACCTAAAAGCAACACCAAAACTCATATCAGAGGAACATCAATAGAATAGTAACCAAATAAATGAAAATAAAGACATAATTAAATATGGTAAACAAATTTAAATGAGGAAACTACAAACACATATCAATAATAACACTGAATGTAAAAGTTCTCAACAATCCAGTTAAAGAAATAGATTACCACAATTGTTTTAAAAACTTTTTTAAAATAATAGACTGTTTGCAAAAATATTTTTTGGTTCTATAGGCAAAGACACCTTCAGGGTTGTTATAGGGAGCCACTTCAGAAAACACTCTAAGTCCAAATTCAAATCAAAGACAGCTTTATTTACCTAGCCAGGGACTGTCATTCACCTGTAGAGACTGAAGCTTTGTGGGAGAATAGCAGCTTCCTGGTCTGTTCCTTGAGAATTTATGAACAAAAACCACAACTCAGTGGCTTGCTTAGCATCATGTAAGCAAACTAATCACAGTAATTAAAACAATAGTAATTGGGACCTGCCAGCAGGACTAGAATTTTCCAGTTAGCAAGAAATCAAGAAGAAAAGCTAGAAAAAAGCAGTCAGCTTTGCAGTTCAGCTGGCCACTTTCCCTGGTTCCAGCAGGTGCTAGACAACCATATCCTGAGTTTGAGCAGAGGTCAGAAAGAAAGAATCTTCCCAAAGCCACGTAGACCCACAAGTGCACTCAAACCCAGGATGCAGCTTACCACAACTACCACTGCAACCTGAATAGGCTACAATTTGTGGAGTACAAAGTACAGAAAAACAATTTTTATAAAAAACAGCTTTCATTTCAGTATCTCAGAAACAGCTCATATAACAGATTTTTATAGAATGCAGGAAAATTAAGTCTTAGGCCTGTGTCTGACAGTTCTTGCTTTGTAATTGTCTTATCTCACCCATCAAAACCTTATCCCTATAATCTATATTTTTAAATCTATAACCTATAACTTATACCTTTACTGATTTTATTATTAGCTTATATAATAACAGAGTAAAAATAAAAATTGGGAAGAATATTCTATACAAGTGGTGCAAAAAAAAGAAAAGAAAGAATAGCTTTCTCTCTTGTCTCACAAAACAGATTTCAAGAGAAAATAATCAGAAGAGACAAAGAAGAGCACTAAATCTTGGTAAAGGGAAAAATTCAAAAAAGCAATAATAAGTATATATGCTCCATATATTAGTGTACCTGATATCATTTTTAAACAGTGCTTTTTGGCATTAATTCCCAGAGAGGCAATTTAATAATACTGGATGATTCTGAACATCTTTCACAAATAGACAAATTATTTAAATATAAAATCAATAAATATTTCTCATATAAATAATATTCTAAATCAAAAAACCTAATAACATATACAAATATTTTATCCCAGTTTTTTATATCTTCTTTTAGTTCATGGAACATTTTAATAAACAAACATCTTTTTATAACTTTACTTTGGACTTATGTCCACTTCATATGTGTAGAGTGCTATCTTATGGGATTATGAATTTTGGGGAGAGAAATGTTACCTATTCTCTCATGTTTTCAGAAATCTTAGACTTCTGCATCAATTGAAATAGATTCTCATTCTCTTTTATATGTATTTCCTGTTGTATGTTATCTTTTTTGTTTTGGTACTATTGCTCTTGGTATATGACTAAATGTTAAGGAGTTGTTTCTCCTTAGGGTCTGATTGTAGGGTTGGGGATTTTGTTTCCCCAATTCCATGTTAATGTATTGTTGAAGCTTGGTTGAACTATATCATATGGGTTAAGATTTATTTATTTATTTGACTGAGTTGTGAGAATTGCTTGCAGCAGGATCTCTACTCTGTGACCATAAAGTGTTCAATCATGTTTAGCTCCTCTTAAAGGAAGTGGGGTGGGGGGAGATTGAAATAGCTATAATGTTGTCAACAGAGAAGTGCAGACTGAAAATAAATGTCTCGTGTCATTTTTGTCATCTATAATATTAATTGCCACCAATATAGGAATGGTGGGGCCAGCATTTAACATCAGCACCAAAAATAACAAAAATGAACTAGATCAGACTTTGAGTATGAATAATATAAACTATGTAGTTCTATTAGACAGTAGGATTACAGTTTATTAAGTGAAGATAAAATAGGATGGAAAGGCATTAAGAGAATAGGGTCTAAATTTTCGATTTTCATCTTCAATACTATGAATATGAAATAATCATTTTGAGTCCTGGAGTGCAGATTCTGTGTAGCTATAATTGGTGTCTACCCAAATCTCTTATGGAGTACCAGCTACCAGTGAAGCTCTCCCCACTTGGTATCTAGAACTTGTATGCTCTAGCCATAATTTTCTTTTGCCCGTTTCATTCAGATTCTATAGCTTGGCTATTGTGAATTGAGCTCCTATAAATGTTGGTATGGCTGCATCACTGTCGTATGCTAATTTGAAATCCTCTTGGATATATGCTAAGGAGTGGGATAACTGAGTCAAATGGTGATTCCATTCCAAGTTTTCTAAGAAATCTCCATACTGGTTTCTAGTTGCAATCTCACCAGCAAGTGAAATTCTTGACAATTGCCATCCTGACTAGGATGAGATGAAATTTCAACGTGGTTTTGATTTACAATTTTTTAAAAATAATTGGTAAATTCTTTATTTTGGCTAATATCAACTGCATTCATTACTACCATTTTGACTTTAAGCTCAGAGCAGATTCACTCATTAGAAGTTGAGTTGTTAATAGACACTTAAAAATTGGGATGAAACTGGAGAGGACGTTTAGATATAAAGAGAGGAGTAAGGAACTCAGGGGAGAATGTGGGATCCTGACAATTAAAAGGATGGACTAAAATAGGACATGAGTAACTTGACCAGATCTAAGTCAATGACAGATTTTCCAAAAAAGGTTTTCCAAAAAGTGTCTTATAAAAATTATTCACTGTATTCAAAAAAAAGGTTGACATGTTTCAAAGAGAAGATCTCCTCAACATGAAAAACCCAACTCAACACACAGCAGTATAAGAGAGCTAAGAGCAATTAAGACAGCACTGTAGACACAGCTATCTCAGGGGACAAGCTCCCGTTCAAAGATGGTCACATTATGGCATAAAGATATTGTAGACCGTTCTCAGTAGATTTCATCAGGAGGGAGCTGCTTCTTGCTTCTAGGCTCAAGGAATCTTTTAATTGTAGGGAAATTACTTAATTTCACTGTGTTTTCCTGGAAGAAAGGAAATGCAGACAGGATATTAGGAATTTTCTCTTCAAGAGCCAAAATGGTCTGGAGTAGAATCATATCAGCAAGGCTCAGCTGATTGCCAACAAGAAAGGAGCATCACGAACTGCACAAAGTTTGATTTACAATTTTTTAATTGCTAGATGTTGAACATATTTTTCGGACCTTTTATATTTTTTCTTCTATGAAGTGCCTGTTCAGTTCTATAGTCCATTTGCTGATGAGTTTATGTTTTGGTGTTAACTTTTTTTGAGTTATTTGTATATCCAGAGATTAGGGCTATATCTGAAGTACATGTGGTAAAGATTTTTCCCATTCCAGTTGTAGTTGAACACAATACATTTTATTTTATTTATATGTGGTGCTGAGGATCAAACCCAGGGCCTCACACATGCTAAGCTGGCACTTTACCACTGACCCACAACCCCAGCTCCCATCTCCCATTCTATAGGCTTTCTCTTTACATTCTTGATTGTTTCCTTTGTGGCGAGGAAGCTTTTCAGTTTCAAACAGTCCCATTTATTGATTCTCTATTTTTTTTGCTTATGTAGTATTATTAAAGAAGTTGATTCCTTACTTAAGATGACAGAAAGTCAGGCCTACTTCTTCTTTTTTTTTTTTTTTTTCTAGTAAGTACAGAGTCTCTGGTCTAATGCCTAAGTCCTTGATTCACTTTGAGTTTGAGTTGAGCTGAGGCTGAGAGATAGAAGGTTCAATTTCTTTCTATTACATAGGGATTTCCAATTTTTCCCCGCATCATTTGTTGAAGACGCTATTTTTCTTCCATGTATGTTTCTGATGCTTTGTCTAGTATAGCAAAAACAGTTTTTATGTTGGATGCCTCAGTGTATATCTTCTTCTCTGTGGTATTCTTGTCTTTTTATGCAAATACCATGCAATTTTGTGACTATATTTCTGTAATATAATTTAAGATGTGGTATGTTGATGCCTCCTGCATCAATTTTTTTGGGAGGGTGTCAAGGATAGCTTTGGCTATTCTGGGCATCTTATTATTTTTCCATATAAACTTCATGACTGCCTTTTCTATTTCTATAAAAAATGTCATTAGAATTTCAACAAAAAATTGCAGTAAATCTGTACAGTGCTTTTGGTAATATGGCCATTTTAACAATATTAATTCTGCCTATCCAACAACATGGCAGGCCTCTCCATCTTCTAACATATTCTTCGATTTCTTCTAGTATTTTCCTTGTGTGGGGTTTTTACTTCTTTTGTTAGATTATCTGAGTCCCTAAATTTTATTTTGAGGGTACGATGAATGGTATAGTTTTCCTGATTTCTCTTTCAATGGATTCATCATCAGTGTATAGGAATGCAACTGATTTATGGATGTTAATTTAATATTCTGCTACTTTATGAGTTCTAGAAGCTTTCTTGATGAAGTATTTTGGGGTCTTCTAAATGTAGGATCATGTTGCTGGCAAATATGGATAGTTTCAACTCTTTTTCTAATTATATCCCTTTCTTTTTTCTAAATGCTCTGGCTAGAGTTTCAAGGACTACGTAGAATAAGAGTAGTGAAAGAAGTCATGCCTCTTTTTAGAAAGAATATTCTCCACTTTGGAATGATGTTGTACTTGGGTTTTGCAGACATAGCTTTTATAACATTAAGTAATGTTTCTACTATGCCTAGTTTTTTAGTGTTTTTAGCATGAATGAATGGTAAATTTTGTCAAATGCTTTTTTTACATCTACTGAGATAATCATGTTTAAGTCTATTGATGTGAATCACATTTATTATAAACAACCCTGCATCCCTGGAATGAACCCCACTGATCAAGGTACAATGCTGGGGATTTTTCTGTTATATCCAATGACCTAATTCCCAGATCTTTTTTTTTTTTTTTTTTTTTAGATGTACAATGTTTTAATGCAAATTTTTAACCATAAAAACCAAATGCTCCATTCAAATCGAATTAATAAAATTACAAAAAGATGTAATGATAGCAATTAAGTCTTGAAAATGCAAATTTTATAGTCAAGGACAATTACCTCATTTATAGTATATTGGAATGGTGCCAGTTGAAGGTAATTTAGATTTCTCCAGCTCAGTTACATCATGATGGATATCTTCACTTCATTAGTACAACAAAGATGAGGAGAAGTTAGACAATACACTTTTTAAGAAAGAACTAAAGAGTATTTGACCTTTTTAGTATAAGTAGAACCAGAATCCATTCACTAATTTATCAAGTAGGTAATGAGTACCAATTATCTAAAATATTAGTGATATATTTTTATTCTGCCTTAGAGGAAAGAAAAAAGTCCTTATTTTCAGCATCCACAAAACACTGGTGTATAGAGATTAGATTTCTTCAAAATCAGGCCGGGTTTTTGGTGGTTGGTATCACTATGCTCTATGCAGATAACCTAATTCCATGTTGATTCGAGCAATACCAAGGCTCCGGTTTCAGAGGTCTTAGTCCATAGAAGGTGGGCTCCATTCCTCAGGGCTCAATGTGAGGCTGATCATCATGATGGGAGAAGGTGGCAGAGGGAAGCAGCTCACTTCACAGCAATCAGGAAGCAGAGAGAAAGCCCAGATCTGTTTTGAGTGTCCAGAATTAATTCCCAAAAATGCTTTCTTCTCGCCTTGCTGAGAAGCCTGAATATCTGACTTCACACCACAGAGCATCCAAGACAGTGACCCTCTCTAGTTAGCCATATTGAAGGACTGCAATATTTGAACAATGTGTTTGTACTATTAATGTGAAGGTAATCTTTACCCAATTAACTTTTTGGTTTCAATAATTTTTTCTTTTTTTGGTCAAAAATACAAGCAGAACTGCTTGCCCTCCCTACCATACAAGTGATCACTGGTGTTATGATCTAAATATTTGCGCCCCCTGCATTTCATATTGGAATATAAAAGCCTATGCAATCATAAGAAGAGATGGAGTCTTTGGGGGTGATTAGGTCACAAAAGCACAGCCCATAATTGAAATACTTCTGAGAGATCATGAGGAAACTTTTTATATTCTTTTATCTTTCCACTTTATGTCACATTCAAGGTTATCATGTTGCAAGCAGACTGTTTCTTTAGTGGATACTGAACTGTGCACCTTCATCTTAGACATCCCAGCCATCATAAATGTAGGCTATTTGTAAATTACACATTCTAAGGTAGTTATTGTAGCAGGAATGGACTAAGACAGAAATTAGTACCCAGATGAGAGTATTATAGGAAAAAATATTTGAAAATGTACAAGTTGTTTTAGAATTGATAATACATAGAGGCAGAAAGAATTTGAAGAACCATTCTAGAAAAATCTCTAGTATCTTGAAGGAATTGCACAGAGTGAATCTAATGTGGGCAAGAAGCAGCACCTCAATTTTCTTGGAGATTACACAGAAGTCTTTCTAATGATGTCTTACTGGAAATGAGGACTATATCATTTTGGAATTGAAAAATGATTATAAAGTGGCAAAGAACTCTGTTGACTTGTACTCAAAATTCTTTATGGAAAATAGAATTTTAGAGCAATGAAATGTTACTTGGCAGAAGATAAATGTGAGCAGTGGATGATCTGGCTTCTCTTTACTGCTAAGACAGAATGCTTACTTTAAAGGGAAACAGATTTTAGAAAATCCACAGACAGGCCATATTAACAATGAAGTATATGTTGAGGGAAGAATTACAAGTGTGGGCCAAGCAGATATTTTTGATAGAGATTAATGAGAATATAAGGGGACTAGGGTGATAATGGAAAATGACTTCTCATGCATTTTTAGAATCTTAAGGGTTGCCAATCCCATCAAAGGGCCACAGGGCCAGGGCCTTGAACACAGAAGGCATCAAAAGAGAATTCAAGGCACCTTGGAACTGTAGAGCTTATCCAGTATTACCTAAAATAGACACAGGTGTATCTCAATCTACAGCTATTAGTAAAGGTATTATTGTTAAAGCAATAAAGTCACACTGTTTATAATAAAAATTGGCCCAAGGTATTTTTTAAGAGCAGGAATGGATTAAACATGTGACTTTACTTAGTAATAAATATCCATTACATTTTTTTTTTTTTTTTTTTTTTTTTTTACATTGGCAATTAAACCCCAGGGCATACTCTACCAGTGAGCTACATTCCCCTCCCTGGTCTTGTTTTAAGATTTTTAGATAGCATCTTGCTAAATCACCCAAGCTGGCCTGGAATATGGAAACCTGCTGCCTATTTCCCAAAAAACTGGCATTACAGGTGTGAATTATGTCACCTGGTTATGTCACACTGTCATTTCTATGGCTTGAGACTGATGTTTCCTAAGGAACATATTCAATTCAGTATAATACCCTATAATCAAAGGGTAAATTGTCATTTACACACAAAAATTAATGCTAAAAGTTTGTGCATAGTTTCTGTGGTATTAGAACTTACTTCCTTAGTGAGACTAACACAGGAACAACTAGCAGAGGTGTCTTATGAAAAATGTACAACTGTCCTGACTTCTGGCACTGCCTTAGTAGGAAGTAGATAAGTAATTATGAGTCAGTCCCTTTCTGAAGATATTTTAGGAAGTGCTCAGTCTATTCACTACATGCTTAAGTACTTACAAACTTCTTGAGGACCTGTTTTGAAAATCATAGCCGTTCCCTCACATTTATGAGTGGAAGGGGAAAAAAAAGGATCAAACATTTCTCACATTTAGGTAAAACATCATAAAATTTCTTTGTTATCTCAATTGATCTCTATAATGAGGTAAGGTGGAATTACTGTATGTTGAGGTATAAGGAAATTATAACTAGAGAAGAGGATTATGATTATTTCCAGTTAACAAAGCTCTGCTTAGAAATGAGTGAAGTGGGAAAAAAGGGGGACAAGTAGTGTAGGCAAGAAGGGAAGTAGTGATACAGACGTCACAAACACCAAAGTCTACACTGAGTAGTACCAAAAAAAAAAAAAAAAAACAACAACAAACAAATAGGAAACTATTTAAAAGATTCAAAATGAAGAGGACAACATGTAATTACCATAAAGATTAAGGGAAGCATAAGAGTTTATATGACTGGATCATGAAAAAATGCAAAGAAAGAAACCTGTGTTGCTACATGGGATTAACTGGTCTTGTCAAAGCTGCATAAGCAAATGGACAATCATGAAGGGTGGATAAAATAACCTTCTCCTAATTCCTTACATCTTATGTGAATATTACTTCCTCATGATTTCCCTCTGCCACAACAGAGTAGAATTTGTGTTGACTCATTATTGGGATGTGAACAGATTTCAGTCCTCTACTCCAGTGTTCCCAAAACTACAAGTAGATCCAGAGATTCATAATACAATCATATTTTATTTTTAACAAAAAGAAGCACATTAAAAATATACAACTGGAACCAATACTTTCAAATTTTTACCCTACTCTCTTTGCCCTTAGCAAGTAATCACAACATACAATGTTTTTTCTTACAGTGTAAACCAAGGGAAGGAAAAAAGGAGAAGATGAAGCCTTGAAGCACCAAAATATTTTAAAAGATACAAGATCAAGAAAAGAGTGTTTCAGACAAAGTGGACTGGGAGAAGGTCTTAAGCTTGGTCTTTCTCAAATTTTATTTGTTCCTATCCTTACTAGAATTAAGCTGGGTGAAGAAATCACTTTTTCTGTGCTAATCCCAGGGTTGTTGCTGGCAAGAGATTTCTGGCAGGAGGCAAACAGAAAATGATTCTTGGAGCAGAGGACCATTAATATGGTATTATGGTATCATTAGGATTTAAAATCTGGTGACAGATTCTGGATAGGAAATAAGTCTACACCTCTACTAAGTCCTGACCAGGAGGCAGAGCTTAAGAAGAAAGTAAAACCACCATGTGTGCTACTGTCACAACTCTTGCTGGTGATGGGAGGATTGAGGGAGCAAAGGCATTAAAGGAGAAGCTGAAGGGTAATGATCTTTCTGTTGTAAACTATCCTGGTTCCCTTCCAAGATGGGACTGTGGTCTCCAGGGCATGTCAGGAACAAATTTTTATTGTCTGTTTCTTCTTTGAATGACTCTTCCTGAAGTTTAATCCTTGAGCTCCGGGCCCTTTTTGACTGTACCTCTCCTTGAATAAGATCCTCACCCTTCCTTCCCTGATCCACTTTTTGCCTCTGCCTCCGCTGTTGTCTCCCCAGTGCCTGGCCCCGTGTATGACTTCTTTGATGACCAGGCTTCTCAAGCTACAATACACAAACAGAAAGAGGTTGTGGGTGAAATGTTAAGACTCAGCTTCTTGCCCACTTGGCCCCCGGCTGTGACCTCTCTCCTCACCTCCAGAAGTGTGCGGATCCGCTCTATGTCTGGAGGCTGTCCAGCCTGTAGCAGCTGCCAGATGCTGTGATTCTCATCCAGAGACACCTCAAGCAAGTCTCCCTCCATCATGAGCTCTTCTAGGGGAATCCGGGTTGCCTCTGGCAGTTCCAACACAGGACCGGTCAACTGTGGCAACAATGAGGATAGCAGTTCCAGATCTAGGGAGTTGGGAAACAAGTTCAGTTAAATTTGTCCTGAGTCTTAACACCACAGCAGAGCTAAAGACCATAGGCATCATTCTTATGATACCCAGTCAACAGCCCACTTATACACATCTATACCTACCACTTTTATCTGAGACCTCCCCTGAAGCTAACTTCTCAAGACTGGTCATGCTTTCTCCAGTCTCCGGAAAACCCTCCACCTGCCAAAAGGACCAAGAATGGGTAGCAATAATTTAACTGAAGAACCATACCTTATATTTCCTCTCCCAATTCTAAATTTGGGGTCTGCCCCTCCTGGAAGAAGGCAGAATCAGTCTGCTGGCAAGGAGCAGTATTTACAGCCTTTGGCTGGATGCAGAATTATGTAGACAGGAAGGTTGGAATATAAATCAAAACAGAGCCAGAAGACAAGAATTTGAGGACAAGGATTGGGCTGAGCAGCTCACCTTAAGCACAGTGTTGCTTCTGGCTTCTCTGATAGATTCAGAGGCAGGGGCTGAGGAATTGGTATGGGGTGTCTTGGACTTGTGTTCAGTCTGTAGCTGCTGACGAAGCTCAGCTAGTTGTCCCAACAGAGGAGTCACATCTTTAGAGGCTAGAGCCTGTCTGGCACGGCCCTGCCAGCCAATGGCCCTCTCTGTGAGGCATTGCAGAGCTTCACCCTCAGGTAGACGGACAGGCACTCTCTGCAGGGCTACCAGAAGTGTCAGGATGGTTTCCAGGCGTGGGCGCCGTGAGCGCATGCACAGTGGGCACAGAAATTTGGTGTTCCATTCCCACCAGGCCAGGAGTGGGGATGAGGTAAGACTAGGTCTTTGGGAGCTGAGGAGATGAGGCACCGTCACACACCGACCATGGAACCAATCCTGACACAGGTCACACTGCAATGCTCCCACCCTGGCTGGCACCTGTCCACACACACAGAGGGAGCCTGCAGAGACTGCGGCAGATGATGCCAGTGGACTGCGCTTGGCTGAGTTGATGCGACGAAGCTGCAAGATACCTTCCTTTTCCTTCTGTTCCCCCTCCTTGAAGGCTATGATCTATTTGCCCGGAAGAGGAGGGGGAAACCACGTCAGCAGCCCATTCTCTCTGTTCTGGCCCCTGAATACTTCTAAACCAGGAAAAAGCCTCAGGCAGCAAACAATGCTCATAGTCATTCTGTTCAGATACAATGCCATTGCTAGGTTTTTCAGGAAGACACCCAGAACCTAACTCACCCCATCTGTATCAAGTTCCTTACCACAGAGCCTGGATCCCTGAGATCCTGAGCAGACAGTCCCAGTAGCTCTGTGTCAGATTTGTATAACCCCAGCTCTTTCTCCACCCAACGACTGCGCTTGATGCGATCTGAGCCAGGATCTGCACATGGGCAAAGGACCTACAGCAGACAGACAAGAGATGACTGGCCTGTCTCTTCCCATTGTGCCCAAAGCTCACCTTCTCCTATGAGCTTTTCCAAAAGCTACAGGTAGGCACAGAAAGTGCTGCCAGGCCTCACCTCCAGCAGAGTGTAGCAAGAATTCTTCTTGAGAAAGGTCTTGGAAGCCCTTTCCTTCCAGGAATGTGCTGTCAGTACCTGAAGCTCCAGCTGTTTTAATTCCTCCAAACCTACAGGCAGGTCCCGGCCCACTGCTACCAAACCCTCCAAGTCATCCAAGCAGGGGTAGTGGTCACCATTCTGGAAGATGGACAAGAAAGAGCTCAGTTAAATTATGTCAATAATTATGTCTAGATTTGTGTGAACAAGGCAGGCATTATGCTGTATAATCATAGTACAGGGCAAAAGAAAACTGGACAGCAACAAATTATCTTCTGGGGATCCTACTTCCATTAACTCAGAACAAAAATTTTCCTTAAGCCAGTAACTCCCTCAAAGTTTGCTTTTTTTTTTTGGTTTTTCTTTTATACTGGGGCCTCTGCTCAATTCTTGGCCATGTTTCTTCTTTCCCCACTGATGTTGTTTAATTCCTCAGCACTTCAATTGAGCTCTTCAACCTCCCTCTTCACTATATAGCACAACCCAATGGAGTACGAAAACTGAAGTAGAATTCTCTCTTCTAGTGGCATCTAACCCTCAAGCCCCCATCATCCCATCATCAGTTTCTACAACAACCCAACTAAGTAAAAAAAAAAAGTAGATTTTTTTTTTTTTTTTCTCCTAATTGCAGGTCTATAGCAGGAAAATGGAAAGCAGTCCTCACCTGAATTTCATTCACATCAGCTGTCCAAGCATGTGCCTTAGTTAAAGCTTCTTTGAGTGCCTGAATGTTAGGCAGGTGAATGGGGATGTTTTCTCCCTCACGAATTATTGCTTCCAATGTGGCTGGAGGATGTTTCTGCCTACAAATATTTGGGGAAAGAAACACATTATTAGATATTTTAGACAATATTTGCATGCACTTTTTGAGCTTGGTAAAAGTGTAATCAACATAAGTCTGACAAAGAAAACAGCAATGGCCCATATCTGAGGAATGTTCTAATTACTCATGAGGAGTTCCTGGAAACTTACAGCATACACATACATTGAAAACATCTTCTATTATTCCATATTTATTTAGAAGTTTTTCATCTATGATCAGAAAACAAACTGGGCCATGGCATTCCTCCTGGATTATTACCTAAAATAAGGTAAGGGGCTGCCAAACATGTCAAAGGATATGGAACTGGATGATAATTTGTTAGGAGTTTAGCAATGCCTAATTGGTAGTCTCGTGTCAATACACTTATAACCAATGCTTTGGAGTACCCCTAACTCTAAGATCAAAATTACTGTAAGGATTCAGATGGGAGAGTTTGGGCCCCACCTGGCCTCCAGACAGAAATGGGCTTTTTCTTCCCAGCGTTCTGCAATGGTCAGCAGTTCTTGAAGCTCAGCCAGCGCCTTGTCCACAGAAGGGCTGGAGGCTATCTTGGCACCCATTACCAACAGCCCCTGCATGATAACAAGAGACCTCCTTTGGGCTGAGGGGGCCAATGTCTGCTTCACTTCATTTAGCCATTGTGCCTGCTGCACCTGTTGCTGAAGCTGATGGGCTTCAGGTACTTCCACACCCAGCTTCTGTCCTTTCTCCAATAAGGATTGCAACAGTCCTAGATTAGGGGGCAATGAGGTCAGAGCCTCACGAGCCTCAACCTGGTAGGCCTCCACCTGTTCCAGGACATCCTGTATAGGAAATTAGGAGACAATACATATTTTTGCCATTCAGTCACTCAAACGACCTAATCTTAACACATTTCCCATCTTCTCTCAGACACTTTCTTTTGATTTATACTTGTCCTAAGCCATGATCTTTAGCTGAGTAAAAAATTATGTAAAAAAAATTATATTAATATATAATATCTGTTTACTATTTTTAACATTAAAGTTATATTTGGAAGAAATCCCTGGGAACTATAACCTGTAGGAACAAAAACAACAGGGAACCATCCATTTCTATATCTTCTAGAAAAGAATCTGACATTGTAAGGGTTGTTTAGAACAAGCAGGTTTTGAAATTCCCCTTGTCCTCAGAATTCTCCCCATATATCCTGTTCACAAAAATTCCATCTGGACAGATCTCTCTTACCTTAACATCCCTAATCTGATGAATTGCACAGGGCAGGCTGCCCATCTGTTCAAAAAGGATGTGAAGCTCTGGCAAAGTAAGTAGCGGGGCTTCCATCCTGCAGGAGCCAGGGAGGAAAGACTAGCTCAGTGAACCTGCTAAGGTTACACATGAACATTCTTATTTCTCTTTCCATGTGATATACTTGCAAAGATCTACCTTATAAATTCAGATACTGAACCAAAAAGTTAAGACAAGACTTGAACATTTTATAGCTGACAGAAACAAAAATGAAAGAAGAGCCTTAAAACAACAATAAGAGAATTCAAGTTTCTGAGGAGATATAGTGTGGAAGCTATTACCATTAGATAGATGGTTAGTAATATTCGGCAGAAGAAAACACATTAATCCAAGTAGGTTACTTTCTAATGAGAACAAAAATATGACTGTCTCTTAAAGAGCTTTTAGATCTATTTTTTTATGGCAATTCAGTTTTAAGAGTAGAAAGGAAGAATGAGAAAAGTATGTGAAAATAAACAGCCCATCAGACTTGAGTATTAGCTTTCAAACTGAAACTAAAAATAATAAGTCTAAAAATAGAAATGTTTTTACAATAATTTTTACACAAAAAAGGAGTTTATAGAGTAATGATATGAACACTTAAAAAAATAAATATGCTCTAGAAAAGAAATAAAAGTTCATTTTGTCAGAAATGGAAGAGTTCTAAGGGAAGATAAGTTCTAAGATAGAGTCTCACTGTCTAAAAATGAAAAACAATTTTGGGCCACAATGTTAGAAGGAAAACTTAAGATCAATTAAAATCAAAACCATACAGATAATCTGATATAGTTCAAACACAACCGAGAGAAATGATACAACATTTGTGGAGATAGACAGGCTCACCTTTATCTGATCATTATGCAACATACACATACACTGAAAACATCTTATGTTATTCCATATATATTTACAAGTTTTGTATGTCAATTAAGAAATCAATATTTTCAAAGTTTTATAATTCTTAAAACCCAAAGCCTTCTGATAACCAAGTGTCACTGGGGATCAAGGTGAAAAAATTTGGTTTCTTTTAAAATAAAACAGAGAAAGAAACGAAAAAAAGGCAATTTATTTAATTTAATATTTTAAATTTTTCACCTCTTCAACAAATTCAGTATTGAGAAGACAGGTTCAAAACAAAAAGCAGAAGTAAGTGAAATAATGTATTTCTAAAGTATGACAGTTATGACAACGAAGACATTAGAAGAAAATTTATTTGAAATTAATGTCACTGAAAATCAAGGTGGTAGAGAAAGGTAAAAAAATAAAAAAATACCACCTTAATATATGGATTCCTCATTATAGATCAAGTTCATGATTTATGGCTGAGGCATCCTTGTTGGAACGATCCTCCATACAGGTCTGCAATATTGAACTTTCTATTTTTTATTGTACTTCTCCATTTCAAATTTTTTTACTCTCTCCTCATATCTGGAAACTTTATTTAGATTCTTCGGTAGAAGTGGTTTCAAAGAAATGATACACTTATTTTATCTTTTTGTTTCTCTGATAGTGGCACTTAATCAAATGACCATTCCTGATGTATTTTACTTTCCTTATTACTTTTTATCTTTGTAAATATCCTTTTTTATCCTTTTATCTTTGTAAAATTTTATTTCAATTTTTAAAATTATACTTGACTTAATACTGCAATTAGTTATTAGTATTTCTATTTTTACTAAAACATACACAATATAATAATTTGAATTTGCAAGTAGGTGTATCTAATATCATCTATATTTGACAATCCAATAAAATCTGTGGATTTAATCACTAAAATTCATCCAACTACAGAGCCAGGAATAGATTTCCAAAGAATTCTGATTCCTGAATCTTTTTGTAAGATTTTCTATAAAGTTGGGCAGTAAAGAAATTCTGCTGACATCTTCATTATTACTGCCATTTATGGAATAATTCTAAACTACATCTTATCATAGTTTGAAATTGTCTACTTACATGATTTCTAGTTCATACTCCACTCGTACGTAATGCTCACGTGTTATGTCATTCTTTCTATAACTTGCCCAATATTGAGTCCGTATTTCTTAAACTGGGCTATGTAAGTTTCATTTACCAAATAGCCATATATAACATACTAATTTTTGTTCAATAAACTCCTTCTTGCGGCCTATCCATTTTTGCTATTCACTGTTACACACTACACACTATTATTGCTCTCTCCTCTACAAACCTGGTTTCTTGACCACTGATCAGCCTCAGGACTTGGGAAATACAAGCCTCTGCCTCATGCAGGCAGTTCTTCAACTGTTGAAGGAGCTCACTATTAGGAAACCTCCTTTCATGGGCCTCAGACTCCAGTGCCTTTAGCTCTTCAACACCTACAGAAATAATCCAATTTGCAAGAGGAGGGCAAGGTTATAAAAGGCAGAAAAGAGTGTTTAGGAATACTGAAGAAAGAATGTGCTGAAAACATCCATTTCCCATTACTCACTGCGCTTTCGTCCATCCTCCACCTTTAGGGCCACTCGTACTTTGCTGGCCCAATTGTCAAAAGACTCAGCCCGAACCTTCAGCTTATGCAGCATGGTTGGCAGCTCATCCAAGGTATACCGATATCTGGAGGAAGAGGGTTGAAAAACACATCTGGCCCAGTTCTGTAATCTTTCACCTCTTGAAAATAGACTTCAGACTCACCGTAGATACTGCTGGCTACTTGAACACTTGCAAAGATCATTGATGTGTGACAGGCAGACAAGGCCATCTGGGCAGTTGTAGCATGCTAGAGCTGATAGGAAACACGTGGTCTTGCACTTGATGCATTGACGTTCATCATCTGGAAGCAGCTCAAAAGCCTCTCGCTCAGCCTCCGTGATGCCCTGGGGGTGTTCAACCCATATATACTGTAAAGACTAGGAGCAGGGTTGTGAACACCCCACCTCAGCCAACACTGAGCCCCTGTTGTGGGCTCAACCTTGTAAGGATAGCTGTAGAGAAATTGGAAGAAGAAAATATGAACACATACAGTCTGTCCTTTCATTTCAAAATGCATGATTTAAAGATATGGCGTAGAGTGCTTACACAATGCAGGTCTGTCTCTCTCTATAATAGGATATCCACTGAATTCTGAAGCCCTGGTCTTCACCACCCACCTTCTCTAACAAGGCCTTTCGTAGACGTCGCTCCTCCTGAACCATAATGAACATCTCCTTGTGCACAGCCACTGCTAGATTCAGATCCAACTTCTCTGGGAAGGCAGCCATCTTGCAAATAAGCTCCTCATGGGAGAAGACACAATAGCGCCGAAGCCGGCGGTAGTGTTCAATACACTGGCGTCCAGCAGGTAGCTGCAAATGTGTTTAAAACTGCATATGGCTAGCTGAAAACCCACAATGCTTACCATAGCCACAATTACTCAAATTGTTTTTATCTTTCTATCTGCAGGTTCACTATGTTTTAGACTTACCCAGTCAGCAGTACAAAAGTTGACAGCCTCAGCAAAGTTGTAGCCTTGGTTAAAGCCACTGTGGTAAGCACGGGGAAAAGTGATGACAAACTCACCTGCACACTGATTTGTGCGAACAACCTGAAAAGAAAATAAAAATAAGTAGTGTGGGTGAAAACTAATGGCAGGATGTTGACTTACATATGTTACAAATGCTGTTTTTGATGTTGGAAGCTCCATCTTCACGTACAGGCCCTAAGAAAAAAGATTGTGAATATTAAAAATAATATTCAGAGAAAATCACAAAGAAAAATAATACACAATTAAAAATACTAAATGTTCACAAACAAGTGAAGAAGATTCTTAGCTAAACAAGACATGTGTATTTCAGAAGTCACCAAAAATGATGGAATTAGAAGGTATAAAAACTTTGTCTCTCCACAAAAATGTTTCGCTGGTAAAATGTAAATCATTTAAAAAACTCTGTACTAAATTCACAAAATTCTGCATTTAATTTCTTATAAAGTCCAGAATACTTACAAAAGGAAAAAACAAAACTTGGGGTATGTTTTGATCTATCTGATGACTTCTTGTAGGAGCAGCTCAAGGGCCTGATTTTAATCTTACTTGCCTGATGGCTTCCTCAGAACAGGAGAGACTTTCCTGGCTGTGTTTGATGAAAATATATAAAAGCAAATGAATTAGCCACAGCTGCTCTTGAGAGAAGGGACTTGACAAACAACAGACACTCTAAAATATCACAGAGGGATAAAATGGGGGGAAAAATACCTTGAGGAATAAAGACTCTACAAAGCTCCCTTCTATTACTGTGAACTGACACATATAATCAGAAAAGACGTCAGAAAACTATAGCTCTTGACTCTGATTTTTCAAGCACTGCCCAAGTAGGAGGAGAAGGCTGAACAAATTTAAATAGTACTAAAAATGATTCTAAAACAGATGCAACTTGGGAAGACCATAGAGGGATCTAAAGAAAACCATGTCCAGTAGATATATATTCTAGGAAGAATACAGAAAAGCAATATAGACTTTAAAAGAGCATATAAGAGGATTCACAACATTGTACATTAGAAGGAAAATGTAAATCAAAACCATATGAAGGCCACTGTAAAGAAAATTTTTACCATGATGAATACATGACGGGGCAGGGAAAAAACAATTTTGGTGAGGATGAGAAGCTGGAACTCATAAGCACCGTTTAGAGGACTGAGAAAAGACCCTGGACCTAATATATATTTTGGAGGTTTATCAAAAAGTAAAAGTGAATTATCATATGACCATACAATAATATTTATTACTTTTGGTGTAAGGGCAAAAAATTGAAAGCAAGGGCTTAAATAGGTTTTATAAACAAATATTTACAAGAACATCATTTACAATAGCCCCAAAGGATAGAACCTTATTGCCCATCAGCTGATGAAGGATAAACACAATGTAATTTGTTTTTATCCTTCATTATCCTTTATTATGTTTATTCAACCATAAAAGCAAGGGACTACTGACACATGCTGCTACACTATGGATGATCACACCTAACGTACAAGTAGTCTGACAGAAAAGACCACATATTCGGTTTATAAAAAATATCTAGAATAAGTAAGTTTATCATGAACATAAAAACAAACCTGTGGTCTCAGACCTAGCTGAAGAGGTAAATGGGAAATAACTTCATGGGTTTGAAATTTCTTTGGGGCAGTGGGGTGATGATAAAAATGTCCAGTAACTAGATAAACATGGTGGTTACACACAAATACTTGAACCGTGTAGTGTCACATACTTTTTAAAAAAACATTAATTAATTTTACACCATGTAAATTTTACTTAGTAAAATCCCACAAAAGAAAGTAAATTTAGAAATCATTAATTATACAAGCACTACAGGAAAAAAAACAAGAAAGAAGAGGGCAGGAGGAATAATGCAATTGCTAGAGTTGAAAAATACACACAAAATTGGCAACACATACTTAATAAACCCACCAAGTATGACTATAAAACAAAAGAAAATAAAAGAAAACCAAGCACAAAAATTGAAATACCAGTGCACTGTACTTACAACACTGAGACTAAATAAACTCTGTTAAGTACTCTCAAATACTTAAAGAAGCGATGCATAAATAACCAAAGAAAGAGAATGATGTCTCCCCCAAAGTCCCAGTTAATCAATGATAGCTACAAAAATCAAACAATTAAAAAAACTGGTTCTGATAGCCCTATAAGTGAGTGAATATTCATTATTCCAAAGCAGGTCTTAAAATGTCCAATAACTAGGTAAACATAGTGATTTAAAAATTAGTAGGCAGAAAAAAATTAGCCAACTTTAAGAGGTTGATTTAGGTTCAAATTTTAGAAGCAGAGAAAATAAAGGCTGAATAAAAACAAGAGTCTATGAGATCATCAAATGCACCAGCATATGCAGAATGCATGTTCCAGAAGAGGCAGAAAGAAAAGCTGAAGAAATAATGTCTCAACAATTTCCAAACTCTATGGAAAACATGAAACACATATTCCAGAAATTTAATGCACTTTGACCTAGAAAAAAAAAGACACATCTTTGGCCAAAAGAAAAGACATAAAGAGAATCTAACATGCAATAAAAGAAGAGATGCATTACAGTTACAGATTCTCAATAAAATTCTCATTAGAAATCAGAGTCTAGGAAGATGTGGGGTGACATATTCAAAGTGATGGTGTGTGGGCCAGGAACAGTGGCACACTTTTGTAATCCCAACAACTCAGGAAGATAAGACAGGGGGATTTACCTGTTCAAGACTAGCCTCACCAATGTAGTGACAATGTAGTGTCTCAAAATTAAAAAAAAGATCTGAGGGTGTAGATTATGATAAAGCATCACAGATTCAATCTCAAAATACTGGAAAAAAGAGAAAGATGAAGATGGTGAATTCAACCCAATGTCAAAAATGAGGCAGTCTGTCTCTAGTAGGCTTGCTTATAAAATGCAAAAAAGAAATCCTTTCAGAATGAAATTAAAGTTCACTTGAGTTTAACCAAGGATATACAAAGGAAGCAAAAATATTGTTAGAGGTACATATACAGGCAAATACAAAACATAGTGCCAGTATATGTATCATTTACAATCTTCTTGTCATACTAAAAAGAAAAACATGAAATAAAAAAGGACAAACGTTTAACAATAAAATTGGTGGTAAGAAAAACGGATAGATCTATAAACCTGAAAACTGCATAAGTCAACTAATCTGTTACAAATGGAAATAATGTCTATAGTAATGGCCAGAATGCTGCTATTTTAAAGAAGTTAATTCTAATATAATAACTATATTTATTAAAAAAGAAGAATAAGATGGACAACAGACAACTACTCTAGAATAACCAATTAATCACAAACAAAAAAGCAACTGAAGAACCGAGAAATAAAAATATACAATATGTAGAAAGGAAATACCATAAGTGGCAGAAAGAGGTCCTTTCTTAGCAATGATTCCATTCATATTAAAATCACACACTTAAGAAACCAAAATTTGGTACCAAGAATAAAAACATGTTGCAACTATCTTGTCTGTAACAGAGTAATCTTTATTTGCAAGGGCATATAGAGACTGAAAACAAAAGAACAGAAAAAGATATTCCAAACACCCATTGAAAAAATAGGACTGGGATGACTGAAGGTGTAGGAGACAAAAGGAAAAAATGACAGACAAGCTGATATATATTGATAGGCTGATTTATGAAGAAGATAAATGAAATAAAGAACAGAAAAACAGCAGACTGAGAAAAGCAACTTTACTCCTTGAAACAACTAAGAAAACTAAGGAGCTTTTAGTTTGACCATGACAGAGAAGACAAAAATCTGAATTAAAAATGAATGTAAAATTCAGCTTAGGAACTGATTTTCAAACAAGACTCCTAAAACATTAGAAGTAAAATTTAAAAATCAATAAATGAGATAAAAATCAAACTAAAAAGATTCTTTATAGCAAAGGAAACAATGAAGACATGAAGAGAGAGCCTACGAAATGGGAGAAAATTTTTGCCATATGCACCTCAGATAGAGCATTAATCTCCAGAATATACAAAGAACTCAAAAAACCTAACATCAAAAAACAACCCAATCAACAAATGGGCCAAAGAACTAAACAGACACTTCTCAAAAGAAGAATTATGAATGGTCAACAAATATATGAAAAATATTCAACATCTGTAGCAATTAGAGAAATGCAGTTACACTGAGGTTTCATCTCATTCCAGTCAGAATGGAAACAATCAAGAATACAAGTCAATAAATGTTGGTAAAGATGCAGGGAAAAGGGAACATTCATACATTGTTAAATTAGTACAACCATTCTGGAAAGCAAAATGGAGACGATTCAAAAAACTTGGAATGGAACCACCATTTAACCCAGTTATCCCACTCCTCTGTATATACACAAAGGATTTACCATGAGCATTCTAGAATAATGCAGCCACATAAATGTTTATAACAGTTTAATTCATAGTAGCTAAGTTATATCAATAGATAAATGGAAAAAGAAATTGTGGAACACAATGGAATATAACTCAGCCACAAAGAAGAATGAAATTATGACATTTGCCTTTAAATAGATTTATCTGAATAGTATTATGCTATGTGAGATAAACCATTCTCCAAAAGCCAAAGGTTGAATGTTCTCTCTGATATGTGGAAGTTAAACCACAATGGGAGAAAAGGAGTGGGGAGGTTAGGAATAGTAGTTCAGAGGAACAAAGGGGCAAAAGAGAAGAAAGGGGGTTAGAAATAGAAAAGAAAGTGGAAAGAATTTGACCTAACTTTTCTACTGGGTACATCTCTGTGGTTTCACAGCAAAAGTCACCCCTGTGAACATCCACAAGACTGGGACCTCATTAGAATACAATACATTCCAACTTGTATAAGTTAATTAAAATAAACTCTACTCTATAACTAAAAAGAACCAATAAAAAAAGAATGTGAGAATATTAATATCATATTTATAGAAATGCAAAATTAGAGAATTCTATGAGCAACTGTTTAACAGCAAATAGGTTTCCTAGTAAAATACAAGTCCAACCTAAAGTGTGCATGGACTTTGTGCAGAGCATTTGTAGGGCACATAGATAACAAAAACAAAAACAGAAATACACATAATAAAATATGTTATGATTTATGTGTAAGATGTTCCCCAAGAGTTCATGTGTAACACAAAGCAAGAGGTTCTGAATAATATTATTGGATTATGAGAGCATCAATCAGTGCATCAATCCCACATGACAGGGATTAACTAACTAGGTGGTGACTGCAGGCAGGAAGAGTGTGGCTGGAGGAGCTAAGTCATTGGGGTGTGCCTTTGGGTCATATTTTGGCCCCCGTGAGCAAAGCTCTATGCATTCTGCCTATGATGTTCTGAGCTGCTTTCCTCTGCCACATCTTCTGCCTTGATGTTCTGCCTCACTTAGGCCCAAGGACCTCTGAAAACGTTAAATTCTAAATATATGTTCCTCCTCTAAAATTAATTTTGTCAGAGCTTTTCTTCACATGCATAAAAAAGCTGACTAAAGTAGAACCAGAGTCATGAGGAAGGAGAAAAGCGCAACTATAGAGAACTGGATGATTTCACATATCTTTAACATTCTATTTTTTCCGTATAAGATGAAATAATATTATGAAAAAGAGAAAAACCATGCAAGATAGCATTCAGGAAACGTCAGATAAGGAAGGGAATCTTGGAGATGCCAAGTCCATTTTGTTCAGATGGAAAAACTCAAGGAAATGGCAACCAACTAAAAATTTTTTTGTAGAAGTTCAATAGTTTAGACACACTGAAATGAGAAAAAGTATTGTGTAAAAAAGCATAGTGTGCCAAAAGAGTACCCACCTTCATTCATCTCTGACAGACTGATGGCTTATTCCTTTGCAGAGCAAGCTGATAAAAATCAATCCTGGAGAATCCCAAAAGTTTACAACCACCCCTCATTCCACTGAGTTTTCTTAAAGTTAAAATTAGTGCCTGGTAATGCTAAGAGGAAAATGATTGTTCTCTAATTAAGATGCAGGATTCAAGTTTTCATTTTTACTTTAATGTTTTTAAGTAATTCTCTCATATCTCTTCTTTGCTACAGCAGTGGCTTACACAAGGACAGCAATTTGACAGCAGCATGGAAGGGGAGACATGTGTGATGATAAATCTAGTCTACCCAGTAAAGTGCTTATAACTTTACTTCTTCCAAAATTGAGCTCTTATTATGTCTTCTTATTCCTCCAGAGATTACTGCATTTTTTTCCCCTTTCCCCTTACTTCCAGGTACTCACTGGCACACCATGTGACATGAGGGTGTTGGGATTCATGAGGGTGACAAGTTGGTGTAGAAGGTCAGGCTGGCTATCAAAGAGCTCGGGTGTCAGACTCTTCATCACCTCCTCCAAATGCTCTGCTGCCAATGAGGGTACTCCATACCAGGTCTTTGGCTCACCCCTGCTCAGATAGAGAGGACATATATTAAAGTCTACATACACTGTGCCTAGTGGGAGGAGTCTTGATATTTGATATTTATCCCAGTCACTGTTGGTCCTGCTCACCAGTGCAGGTAGTTAATGGAGTAACTCCAGTGATCCTCAATATGCCAACAAAATGCTGAAAAAACCATGCCCACATACAGCCAGGGCACTTTCATGCCTGAGATGTCTGCATTGATGTGGCAGAGAACAGACTGATCCAGCACGGGCATCACATTCAGGTTCCAACCACAGGTTGCATACTCCTGTTGGGTCAGAGATTTGTCAGAGTGGCAACAGAGCAGGACTGAAACAGACCTACAGAGGAAGATAATTGTGTTCTTAGGGATGTTTCTAGTTAGCATTCACAATCCTTTCATACATGTATAAAACAAATCTTTCTTCTAGAGACAAGAGCCCTATAGCCTAAAGTATTAGTTATCCATTTTATAGACTAAGATACAACTGGCTTCAGAAACTTTTCATAAATATTCTTTAAGGTCACTTTAACCCATTTATTAGTTATCTGCTAAACTCCAGACCCTCTGTTGGCCACTAATTAACATTTATAGACAATGTAATAGTGTTACTTTCTCTTTTCTTCTCAATACCAAAAAATATATCATGTTCTTATCTGAGGTGGTGGTTCAAGTCTGCAATCCCAGTCATCTGGGAGGCTGAGGCAGGAGGATTCCAAGTTCTACAGTCTCAACAAATCAGTAAAGCCCTAAGCAATTAATAAACCCTGTGTAAAAATACATGAATAAACAAATAAATAAAAGACTGGAGATATAGTTAAACAGTAAACTGCTCTGGGCTCAATCCCAAGTATTAAAAAAAATATATGTTCTTAAGTCTTATTTTTAATCATAGTTCTATTTTACTTTAAATTTACTTTGTAAATTCTTATTAGTTACATGTAATACTGAGGTACATTTTGAAACAATTACAGAAGAATGAGATATAATTTGCTTCAATTCAGTCTCTGAATTGGAGAAGTACTACCACTTTTCTCTCCTCCTCCCTCGGCTATTCCCTTTCCTCTAAGAATATGGACTTTTATGTAGAAATTTGTATATATCATGCACATATGTGTGTGTGTGTGTGTGTGTGTGTATCGTAGATACCAGTATTAATATACTCACTACTTTCCATAGGTTATTTTAGGTTCTCCTATTCCAAGATTATAAATTATTAATTACATTGTCTTGTTCATTTTTTCTTTTCTGCGCTCTGAAACTAGTTATTAATCATTTGTTGCTACACCAAAAGCTGATGGCCAGAGAGGGATATCCGTGAAATTTTAAGAAAGTTTCAGAAACTTCAAGGAACATCTCTCCACAGAAATATTAAAATAAAAGTGAAAAAATTATCAAATTCAAATTTATCACAATTTAGGATAAAACCAAAAATTATATTGCATCAAGAGAAAAAGAGAATCAAGCACAACAGAAACTTCATAACATTTTAACTTATCCTTTCCCAAGCCTCACTTCTTGATTATTGGTAGATGAAGACAACAGCCTACATTTCTGGGGTAGGCACCATGGTACAGAATAGATACTTGCTCTCAAGAGTTGTGTTTAGAACTAGTTGTGAATGTGCTTTAGAAATGCAAAGGATTTATTTTGATTTTGTGTAATTTTATTATCTTAAGGTCAAGGAGCAGAGAGTTGAAGGGCAAAATATGATAATGAAAATGGTCTAGCCATTCCTCCCAGGGAAAAAATAGCAGTTGAGGCAAACAATGGACAAGATATTAAAATCTAAAAGTGGAAGAGCTCTAAAATGCTTCCACTTAACACAAGGAATCTAGAAAACCACATGTACCCAGGATAGAGAATAAGCTCAAAAGAGAAACTAGAATCTGTAAGGGATAAAAAGAAAATAGAAACTGTCACTTGCTTCAAGTATTATGCAAGCAGATAGTGAACAGAAAAGCTGTAAATGGCAGGCCATATGCCAATCTAACCAACATAAGGTCACAGTAGAGTCACACAGCAAATAATGAAAGAGTATTCAGGGCCAAAATGTGACAAAGAAAAGTCTTAATTAATAGATTAGAAAAGTCACTATAAACAATTTTAAGTCATGAAAGGCAGAAAAATAAAATTCAGATGTGCAAGTCCTGTTTTGATTTTCAGGATTATCACAGGAAAAACAAGAAGAATGCACCATTCACTAAAAAACAAACTAAAAATAACTAAAACAAAAATGAGAAAGAAGAATAGAAAGGAAATAGAAACTGTTACTGAGAAAGAAAACATGTAACCTATATTATATATGTTTGTTTTATATTTTGTATACATAGATCCTGTAAAACAAAATCTGGGTTTAATATAATTATACAGAAAAATGGTAAAGAGAATTATTTAGGCAGAAATAAAGAAAACAACCTATCGAACAGAAAACACTGAAGGGTAACTCAAGACTACACAATAAGGTATGATAGAGATAACTACATATGTAAAGGTAAAGGTCATTAGTATTGATTGCACTTTTCTTTGAAACTTTTTAGTCCCATAAGACATGCAAAACAGACACTAATCATGTTAAGAAGCATACAAGTCATAAAAATTAATTTGTTATAGTAATGACAAGGGGATAGGAAAGGACTTATAGAGAAACAAAGCTGTTATACACCATGGAAACTAAGTTGGTTTCATTTAATCTAGACTTGTAATTTATAAGACATTTGCTTTATTCACTGATGTATCTTACTAAGTAGATTTAAAATAATAAAAAGGAAAGAGAATTCAAATAATACACTAGAAAATAATGATTTTAAAGAAGACAGTGGGTTAATATTTTGAGAAGTATTAGGAACTAAGTTAAACTAAAATAAATTGTGTGAAGATTCCCAACCCTTTCCAGAAAGAAGCAGAGAGGAAAACGATGACCACAGTGGATAGACAACCTCTAAGCCAACATCATACTAAACAGAGAAAAACTGAAAGTATTTCCTATAGGAACAAGACAAGGATGTCCACCCTCACTTCTATTTACGTTTAATCAGAAAACAGAAGGAAATTAAAGGGAAACAAGCAAGTAAAGAAGTCAAATTATCTCGTTTCCTAACATTATCCCACACTTAAAAGACCCAAAACACTCCACAGTAAGACTTCTATAGCTAATGAACAAATTTATCAAATCAGCAGGATACAAGATCAACGTACACAAATCAACTGCTTTCCTATATTCTAATACTTAACTTAATAAAGGTGAAAAAAAAAGAAAAGGTAAAAACACTGTTCCATTCACAATTACCTCAAAAAAATGAATAAATAAATAAAAAAGGGAAGGTGAAGGTGCTCCACAAGGAAAACTAGAACACTAAAGATGTCTAAGACAATGGAAAAAATCTCCCATGTTCCTGGATAGGCAGAATGGCAGAAAACAGCCAAATGGCCACACTACCTTGAGTGTTATACAGATCTAACATAATTTCTATTAAAATACCAACGACATTCTTTACAGAACTAGAGAAAAACAGTTTTAAAATTCATTTGGAAGAGTAAGACTTAGACATTTGACCCAGCTATTGCCCTTCTCGGATTATTCCCTGAAGACCTTAAAAGAGCGTACTACACGGATACTGCCACATCGATGTTCATAGCAGCACAATTCACAATAGCTAGACTGTGGAACCAACCCCAATGCCCCTCAATAGATGAATGGATTAAAAAAATGTGGCATCTATACACAATGGAGTACTACACAGCACTAAGAAATGACAAAATCATGGAATCTGCAGGGAAATGGATGGCATTAGAGCAGATTATGCTAAGTGAAGCTAGCCAATCCCTAAAAAACAAATGCCAAATGTCTTCTTTGATATAATGAGAGCAATTAAGAACAGAGCAGGGAGGAAGAGCAGGAGGAAAAGATTAACATTAAACAGAGTCATGAGGTGGGAGGGAAAGGGAAAGAAAAGGGAAACTGCATGGAAATGGAAGGAGACCCTCATTGTTATACAAAATTACATATAAGAGGTTGTGAGGGGAATGGGAAAAAAATAAGGAGAGAAATGAATTACAGTAGATGGGGTAGAGAGAGAAGATGGGAGGGGAGGGGGGATAGTAGAGGATAGGAAAGGTAGCAGAATACAACAGTTACTATTATGGCATTATGTAAAAATGTGGATGTGTAACCGATGTGATTCTGCAATCTTTGTAATGTTTTGAATAACCAATAAAAAAAAAAAAAAGAATAAGACTTAGAATAGCCAAAGCAATCCTAAGCAAGAGTAATGCTGGAGACATCAAACCACCACAACTCAAATTATACTAAAGAGCTGCAGTAACAATAACAGCATGGTACTATCATCAAAACAGACCCAAAAGCCAATGAAACAGACAATGAGACAAAGATACAGTCAAATAATACTTGATAAATATGCCAAAAATGTATGTTAGGGAAGACAGACTATTTTAAAAAGCACTACTGTGGAAACAGGATATCCAATACATAGGGTGAAACTTGATCATTCACCATGCACAAGTCAATGCAAAGTGGATCAAAGACCTACAACTTAGATCAGAACTTTTACAACTGCTAGTGGAAAAAATAGTATCAACTTCCTTGAGAAGACTCCTAAAGCACAAAAAATAAAACCAAGAATCAGAAAGTAGGCTGGCATATATCAAAAAGTTGTGTACAGCAAAGGAAACAAGAACAGAAACAGAGAGCTTGCAGAATGGAAGGATATCTTTGCCTCCCACTCCTCAGTTACAGAATTACTACTCAGAATATATGAAGAATTCAAAAGACTTAACACCAATAAAACCAAACAATCCAATCAACAAATGGACAATGAACTATAGAGATGCTTCTCAAAAGAAGAAATACAAATGGCCAATACATAAAAAAATGTTCAAAGTCCACAGTAATCAGGGAAATGCAAATCAAAACTACACTGAGATTTCTTCTCACTCCAATCAAAATGGCAATTACCAAGAATATGAATAACAGTAAGTGTAGGTGACAATGTGAAGGAAAACATACATAATAAATTGTTGATAGGACTGCAAATAAGAGCAACCACTCTGGAAAGTGATGTGGAAATTCCTCAAAAAAACTAGGAATGGAGCCCAACTATCCCATTCCTGGGTATTTATCCGAAAGAAGTAAGATTAACATACTAAAGGGATACAACCATATCAAGGTTTATAATAATGCAGTTCAAGACAGCCAAGTTATGGAATCAGTCCAGACGTCCATCAACATATGAGTAGATAAAATATGATATATGTACACAAGGGAGTTTTAATCAGTCATAAAGATAGACGAAATTATAACATTCACCAGTAAATGGATAATACTGGAAATCATCATGCTAAATAAAATAAGCAACCATAAAGTCAAGGGTCAAATGATTTCTCTCATTTACAGAAGCTAGACCAAATAAGAAAAAAAAAAAAACCAAAAAAAAACCAAACTTAAGTATCTTTGGGATGGAGGAGGAGGAAATCCCATAAAAATAGATATCAATGGAATAAAGAAAGGAGACTGAGGGGCAGGAGAGATAGGAAATGGGAGAAACTGTGAAATAAAACTGACTAAAGTAAACTATGAATCCAAATATAAACATATACAAAATAATAAAATTCATTGGTGTTTGTGTGTGTGTATGTATGTCATTCATGTGTATGTGTGTATATATATATATATGCACACATACATACATGTGTATGTATATAAATTCACGTGTGTATATACATACATCGTATGTCTGTGTATATATGTATTTATATATATAAATTCATGTATGTACATAAATACACCCCAGTGAATTTCACTTATTTGTGTAGCTACAAAGCCACTACTTATAAAAACTATGTATATAAATATATAAAGAAAGAAAGATCAAGATTGGAGGAATGGGTGGGAGGGAGAAAAGGCAAAAGTACTTAGCATTAAGTTAGAGCAAATTATGTTTTATGCTTACATAACTATATCAAAATGATCCCCCAAATTATATACAACTATAAAGCAATAGGGAAAAAAAGAGGAATAAAGAGAAAAGAAGCATTCTGACAAAATTTTTAGACTGGCTAAAATTTTAATCAGTTTTGTAAAATTTATCTTAGGGCACTCTCTGTACTTTCTTGTACAAGAAAACCCAGTTTTCATCCAGAACCCTAAGTTAGCAAGAAAAGAATTTCTACTCTCAACATTGACCAATTTTTTCATCTACCATCCACTTTCCTACTTAAGTGTATATCCCACTTGTTTGGGCTGTATTTCAATAAGAGGTTATTTCTACATGAGATTTTCATTTTCAAAACTTAATTTAATTAATTCAAAACTTAATTTAATTTTCAAGGTGATTATAGTTACATGTTCAAAGAAATCACAAAGCACCTCAGGTTCTGCATACCAATTTTGTTTAAATAAGAATATTTGAAAGACAAAACAAGACAAAGCACACATGAACAGAAGTTCTGAAACTGATGTTACCCTTTAGTCAATTAATTTTTGGATATCAAGTTTAAATAAGAAAACAAGACTTGGTACTTCCAAAAGATGGAATACAATAGATTGCAACATAATAATCAACAATCATAGCTGTGATAAACATTACCCTCTGGCAGCAAAATGGAGGAATAAGACACTGAACATATTTGCCTATCTTAGCTTCTGTGAAGAGAAAAGAAAGAAAAATGCTTGTGAAATATTTTATCCAGATTTATTCATGGCCTATCAAAACAGACTATGGTTAGACTTCACACATGCAAATGTTAAGATAAAAGTATTTTTATAAATTTCTGGATTACAGTGTCCTTAGGTATTTAATAGAACCAGTGTTAAGTAAGTATCCTTGAGCAGGACATTTAAAAAACAACTTAAAAAAAAAAAGTTTGTTCTATGTATTTATATGGCTCAAAAAATTCACAATAAACTAACAGAATAAGGTCACAACATATGGATGAAGTTGTGAAATTAGTGAAAATTTATTAAGAAAAAAAAACACCACTTAGGTAATTAATACTATACTGTAAAAGCACAGGAAAGGAAGCATGAAGAAGAAATGACCTCAATATTTGCTAGGTAAATCTGGTAAACAATCAACCAGCAATTCTAAAAATAAAAAATATATTTCAGAAATTAAAACAGTCATTTAAATAAGAAAACATACATCTTGAAATTTAGAATAGAAAAAAAATTTTATAAAACACTTTAATATATAAATTATACGTATATGATAATATAAATATATAATATAAAAATATAAATCTTTATTCATAAAAATATAACATAAGAAATGTGAAAGAAGAAAAAATTAGAATAATAATTCTTAAAAGATACAAAGTCTGAAAAAAGGGGTTAATGGCCACATATTTTCTAAAATTTATAAAAACTGAACTCATATATGTGAGAAATGCTTTAAATCCCTAGGAGGTTAAATAAAAGGTCAAATCTATAAGGAGAAACTGCATAGCTTCAAACAAAGAGATCTTAATAACCATCTAGAGAAAAAAACAGATTACAGTACTTTTAGAGTTGACTTCAAAAAGGAGTCAAATTAGACTTTTTTTTAATGTATTTGAGGGTAAACAAGAAAAACTACTACAAGAATAAAGATTTTATTTATAAATAAAAAGAAAATAATTAACAATTTATTTTAATAAAGGAAAACAACCAATAGTAAAAAGAGCTGTTGTAGGAAAGGTGAGATGATGAGTAAAATAAGCCAAAGAGATACGAAAAAACCAGACAAATAATAAGTAAAATTCTGTTTTTAAACAGAAAAAAGCATGCTCCCAAAATTTTACACCTCAGGAGGACTGAATAGTAACAGTCTAACATTGCTCAAAAAAATAATAAGTTACTCTTAAAATGTTAAGAAAAGTGTACTTGGACTTGCTGAATTAAAAGCAACAGATAATGGAAAGAGAAACGAATTAGAAACAAAGAAAAAAACGAAGTATTAGAAATTACGTTCATAATGAAAATGAAAGAAAACCACTATTAATTCACATCAAATGAAAACTGAGTGATTCCTCAGTTAAAAGATTTTAAAAAAAGAACAGTTATATATTAGTTACAAAAATAAACACCTAAATTCTAAGTACAAAGCACAATAACTTAGGAGGAAAAAAAAAAAAAAAAAAACCTACATCCAGAATCCAAGAGAAACTAAAAGGAACAGAAATGAGGGACATAAGAGAGACTGGTATTTATGTGTTTCATAAAATCATCAAATTAATTACAGTAAGTATATAAAAGGGTATATATACTATATATAAATATACTGCATATACTCAGGTCTTTATATACTACATATATATCATACACGTGTAAATGCCTGAGAACTTCTAACAGTTTATGAAATATGAATCATGTCTCAAGTTGTTCAACTGTACAATTAACCTTAATGAAAAGAATTTGGCCTCATTAATTAATAATATAAAGCATATTTGATTAAATTATAGCTTCTAAATTAGCAGTATGACTATTATCATTGATCAAAATCTGAAGTCTTCTCACTAGTTTGAGCATAACTTGTATCTCACTTTATTAATCAATTCTGAATATACCTCAATTCAACTGCAAATATAAAGCAAAAATTAAAAAATGATTCATATAGGAAAATATATAAGTGTTGTTAGAATAAATTTGGGATACAATAGTGAAAAGCAAGAATTAAAGCTAAGAACAATGCAGATGAAACTTCAAAGCATAAAACTGACCAAGAAGGCTTTGTAGATATTTATATATGTAATTAAATGCTAAAAAATTGTAAGAAAACTTATAATTTAAGATACTGGGTCCTTTAGTTATTAGTGGAAATATAATACTTATAGAAAAGCATGCTTCTTAATGTAATCATATTTGAAACTTTCAGTTCTCACAATGAAATGTATATTTAAGAATTTGATTACTATGTTTTATAATTAATGAAAAGGCTACATATTTGTGACTTCAAACATCACATAATTTTTATTTAATTTCAAAACATAACTGGAAATATACTAAAATATTACCAATGGAGACATAAGTGATTTCCTTCTTTTCTCATAAATATAAATCAGTATATTATGTATTCCATAACAGTCTGTTTTTAAAAATCCAAGGCAAAATGATACTACATATATAGTGGAAATTATACAGATATATAAATATATTGAATATTTTATAGCTGAACTATCTTCTCAAAACGCTACTTTTGCTATCTAGATCATCTGTCTAAAGGCCAACCTATACACAAAGCCAAATATTAATTCTTTTTACTCTGGTCATCTGATCAGCATGACAATAATTACAGTAGGAATTCCATATTAAATTATATACTACATAATATATTTAATTATATTATATTGCATTCCCTATACTACATATGGAAGATTACTTTTTAATGTCCTCTTTCCAAATATTTTGCTTCTCTCCTGAAGGAAATTTTTAATATAATGAGCATTTAGAACATCTATATGATCTAAGATAATATCTTGTATTGAAGGATAAAGTGAGTGGTCTGTCATACACCTCAAGTAAAAAAAAAAATGGCAAATTTCATGAGTGCCCTAATTTTGGCGGGGAACTGAATCCAGAGACCCTTTACCTTAAGCCACAACTCCTAGTATTTTAAGAAAGTATCTAAGTTGCTAATGCTGGACTTGAACTTGCAATCCTCCTGTCTCAGCATTCTGAGTTCATAGGAATGCATCATCATGCCAGGGCATTTCTTGAAGACCCTTTTAGTTCTTTTAAGCTATGACTATAAAAAAATTCAACATAGTACTTGTTTTTTGCTATATATAACTAAAAAGTGATAGCTTTAAATATTTACATTTAGAGAACAATGAAAAAGTAGTACAACTCCTAAATGATCATATCAAGTTATCATCCTCTTAACATAAAAAGTGGTAGTAATGACAGCTATTATACTTCTGGGTAACTAACAGATAAATTAAAATCTCTGATTGTGAAAAAAACACTGTATAAGAGCATACAAGGACAAAAGATTTTACTTTTCTTTATCACAATATTAACATAAATCACCAACTACATTACCTCTTCCTCAGCGGACAGGATCCGTTTATTACTGCTGACAGGAAAGCCACTGCCAAATTCTCTGGAATGAATGTCTGCTCCATATTCAACTGTCACATCTTCCTCAATGCTGCTCACCAACCTCCAGAATTCCTTCTCCACAACTTCTGTTGGCACCATCTATGATATCAGGTGAAAATATGAGTATAGCCCACTATATTTTATTACCTTGTCTTCATGAAAACTAAGATTACCAGACACTACTCCATATCATCCCAGTCCCAGTCACATACATGTACAGGCATGTTGAAGTAGTCAGCCTTGAAGGAATCAGCCATCTCACCAAAACTCTGCAAAGTGTACTCCTGGGTAGCCTGTTCAAAACCAAAAGCTTCAGGGGGCCGTTTACACTCCTGAAATAAAAACGTATTTTAGCAAAACAAAAGCAACAGGTGAAGAAGTACTAGGAATAAAGCTAAAGAAGTTTCTTTAGGTTGTTCAATATCTTACTCTATGACTTCAAGTTTTCCTATGTTTCCAGGTAGGATAATTTCTTCAGTATCTACCAAACCGAATGTTTCTGTCTTTGCTGCCATCATTTAAGCCATATAATTATTGTCCTTTTTCTCTGGTTGTTCCCATCTTATGGCTACTTTACTCAAGCATTCTTGAGATACATAATTAAAAGGTACTCAGAAAAGGATACAAATTATCATATACTTTTAGTTTCCCTTAATTCAGGAAGACAAATGACAGAAATTAAAAAGCACTAAAATTAAAACATCTATGATGGACAAGACTTACTGCCAAGATGCATTTTGGGCATCTCCACACCCCTCTAGGAATCTCAGGAAGGGGTGGCAATAGGCAGAAGATGTGGTAATTATCTTCACAGCCATCACAGAGAAGCAGTTTATCATCTTCATCCCCCCGAGAGCATATTCGGCAAACATATGAATCAATCTAACAGGAAAAATAAAAATATAAGGTACTTGCTCCAGGATTCGAAATTCCAGATTGTGAAATCATTCGTTCTTTTGTTGTTGTTTAATTTAGTTGTCATCGTTGTGGATGGACCTTTATTTTATTTATTTACTTATTTATTTATATGTGGTGCTGAAACTCAAACCCAGGGCCTCACATGTCAGGCAAGTGCTCTACCAATAAGTCACACTCCCAGGCCCAGATCATTCATTCTTAACATCAACTACCATACCATGTTTTGCTCTTGAGTTCACTTTCTGGTAAAAAATACAACAGGACATGAATAATTAACTAAGCAATATAACACATTAATAAATGAATGAACCATATTTAATGTCTTTGGGGGCAGTAACATTGAGGACCTTTTATTAAAGTTTCAGAAATGCAAACCAAAATCATAAGATATGAACTAGCATGATCATTTACAGAATTACAAATTGTTGAAAATATTTGGTATAGATAGCAAATTAAAAAAAAAAAGATCAAAAGACTGAATAACCAACTATGCCTATTCTTTTAGTAAGTGTTAGTTTAGTAAATAATCATTTTTACTCTAAAAATGTCTGGTTTAAACAATGATTCATATTCTTTTAGTAAGTGTTAGTTTAGTAAATAATCATTTTTACTCTAAAAATGTCTGGTTTAAACAATGATTCAGAGACCCAAATGGTAAGTCACAAGAATAAACATTAAGGACAGACTAAAGAACCTGAATTCTTAAGGTACTATTGAAAAACTCTAGTGCCAAGGCCTAAGAAAGAAAACATGTAAATAAATTTTTATTAGGGTAGATTCACAATAAAAAATTATCTACATGTTACTTAAAGGCAAACATTTGAAAGCTTAATATTCATAGTGAAATTATTCTAAGTAGTCAAGAACTAGAGGGTGGGGTTGTGGATCAGCAGCAGAATGCTCACCAGGCACGTGTGAGACCCTGGATTGGATCCTCAGCACTACATAAATAAAAATAAATAAAACAAAGGTATTGTGTCCAACTACAGCTAAAAATAAATATTAAAAAAAAACTGAAATCTACCAAAAATTCACTGAACAATAAAATAGATACAGTTATGGTACACTCAGAAAAATGAGAAATTATATCCCATCTGATTCAAATGTATAATATGTCAAGGTCGTTGTACTGTCATGTGTAATTATTTAAAACAAATTTAAAAATTTTAAAAAATAATAAAATAAAAAAATAGTTGTGTAAAAGTCAGAGATGAGAAAACAAAGCACAAGAAATCATTAAGCAATATAACTTTTTAATTATAACAACATGAAAGAGAATATACTGTACAATACTGAAAGAGCAAACAAAACTAATCTACTTACTTTTATGTATCCAAGTTATACTTTAGTAAAAAAATAAATAGAAATATAACTATACTAGGACTGAGAGAAACATAATCATTCCCAAATTTGGATAAGATCTAACTATGACAATCTATAAGAAACCCAGGACAAACGAGGACATGATAGTGGTATTAAAGATAATCTCTAAGTTATCAGATAAAGATTATTTGGAGAAATATGAAGAGTATGTAATGTGATATAAAACATATGTTCAAAGATAAGCCTTCCCTAACATAAATACTTTCAAAGGAGAAGGCATAAGCAATCAAAATAGTGAAATTAGCTGAAGAGAAAGATGGACAATAAAAAAAAAGAAATTTAAAAAAACAGACTGTAGAAGATTATATAAATCTTTCAAGTAAGAGGAAAAAGAAAGGTAAAATAAAGAGAATAAATTGCACCTGTTCAAAGCACATAAGTAAATCAAAATTACAAAAGAACTACTACATAAAAATTGACAGACTCTCTGAAAGTCCTAAAGCATTTACCGGAAACAACTGTTCTTTCACATAATTTATATGTGACAAAATTATCTTCTATAAAATTTAACTATGAAAATTCAGATTTGTTTTTAAGGAGTTGAAAAGAGAATACAATTTGGTGAAAAATCCTAATCTAAAAATTAAGAGGAATTTTGCTCTTGCCTCTAAATACCTTAAAATTTTCTTCCTTTTTCTAGCCATAATCTTCTTATACAAAGGGGAAAGGGCTAAATAGCAAAGGGAAGTAAGATGTCATAAAATATAATAATAATTGAATCTTATTTAAATAGTTTAAAACTGCTAAAAATAAAAGAAAAAAACAGGTAAATTCTTACAAATGGGGTAGTGTGGTGATTCTTCCTGAGTCGCATAGTCATCTTGGTGCAGGGTTCTATGCTGTGACTCAAGTCCTCTTTAGATAATGTTGATACTACCTTCCCATCCCCACTATGTTCTTCTTTCACCGTAAGAGTTGGGGGACACGACATAACCCCTTCTTTACCTGTGAAGTCAGAAATAACTCTGAAAACATCCTTTTCTGGCATCAGGATTTATAAACCATTCCTCTCATGGTATTTTAGTAGTCTTTCACACTGACTTAGCCAGTTAAGGTTTACCTTTCTTCCGTAGAGTTTTATCCTTAGCCACAAGCCCCAAGCCCATCATCTTGGGGCCTGCCCCATATATTTGTAGTTTCTTTAGCTCTGGATTTTTCTCAATGTCCTCTTCTGTGGGCTCTGGCTATTAAAAGAAAGTTCAAACAAAGATGAGAGCTTTATATGTGAAGACACAATACTTTGTAGGCAACATACAGACTTTCATATTTAGAAAACACCCCTATGTTATAAAAGAGATCACAAAGATTAAAAACTTCCAACAATTTTCATCCATTTGTGAATGTTTTGCCTGTGGGCAAGGTATAACCAGGTAAGAAAAAAATGAATAAAAATATTTCTAAGATAATTTTTATTTCTCATTTTTTCATATTATAAAAAAGATATTGAAATAACCATGTTGGCAACAAAACAGATGCTTAAATTTCATAAGTTACACCATATAGTAGAGAATCCAACATAAATAACCTTTCTACAATGATATAAAAGATACAAAGTTAAAAGAGGATTCCTTTTCTCTTTAAATGAAAATAATTAGAAATGAGTCTTCTCTCCAGTGTAACAAGAGACCTAGGAAAACGTAAATCCATAATTTGCCAAAATATGTATTTTTATGTGTGTATGCTTATATATCAATCATTTTCAGCATGTAACTATTTTTAGTGAACACTGAGAGATGTATTTTATTTATACTTTATCTATATTACACTTTCAATTAATCCTATTATATTTCTCCTTCCCATGTAACATTTCTTACATTATTTTCTATACATAAGTTTATATACACTTAAATCTATATAAATTTTCTCTCTATAAAAACACACATGGAAACACAAATAACATTCTTTTTCTCATATTAATTTGTGTAATTAAGTACTCTGTATGAAAATATCAATGTGTATTCATCGGTCCAGCTATATGTTGGTATTCTAGACACATCTTGGTATTCTAGAACTAATATAATCTATTCTTTCATTACACAACACTGAAGGTATTTCCAACTTTGGGGCATCATAAATAATAATGCTATTTATTCGATTAATTATATTTTTTTGTTTTCCCTATTTTGTAATGTTCTAAAGTTGAGAGAACTTATTGACTTTATTGTCAATAAGAAAACTGAAGGACATAAAGTCAACACACAAAAATTTTCTTGTTCCAATAATAAACTGGCTGAAAAACAAATGATAAAAGCAACAATCTCATGCAAAGATAACTGCCAAACCTGTTAAAGAGTTCATCTTTTCACACATAAATCAACCTATTGTAAATTATAACTACATCAATTTCTCCATCTAACCTACAAAACCATTATTTCTCCTGCTGAAAATCAACTTAGGGTCAGATACTTGAAAATTAAAAGCAGTCCCTATGCTCCAGAACCCCTACAATTATTCAAATTGGCTCTTTCTAAAATGTTTACAATTGTTACAACTCAGGCTATGGTTGGTCCTTGTGCTTTCTGCCTCCTGACTAACTGATGTTGGTACTTACCCCTGTAATCCTGTGTACTATGCTATGTCACTCATTTTGAGAAGTATAAAAAAAATCAAACTTTTTTTTTTAAAGTCATTGATCTCTCCATGTCATCAGTCACTTCTATAGATTAAGACTGGCAAATAATTCTTCTCAAACTACACCAAAGAATCATCAGAAGAAATCCCTCCAAACTCATTCTATGCAGCTAGCATTATTAGCCCATTACCAAAACCAGATAAGGACATTACAAAAAAAGAAAACTAGAAACCAAATTCCCTCATGAGTGCAAAAATTCTCAACAAGACACTAACAAGTTGAATACAACACATGGAAAACATCATTCACCATAATAATGTTGTTTTCATTCCAGGGATATAAGGATGCTTCAGCATGTAAAAATCAACAAATGTAATCCACCACATAAATAAAAATGAGAAATAAAAACCACATTATCAATTATCATGTCAACCAATGCAAAAAAGCATTTCATGAAATTCACTGGGCTTTCATAATAAAAGCCCTAAACAAATTAGGTACAGGAGAATCATCTCTTGATAAAGACACAACAAACTTACAGCTAAGATCAGAGTAAATGGAGAAAAACTGAAAGTACTTCTCTAAAATTAGGAATAAGACAAAATTCTCTCTTATGGCTCTTATTCAATGTAGTACTAGACATTTTAGCCAGATCAATTAGGTAATAGAATAAAATAAAAAGGTATACAATCAGGAAGGGATGAAAATATCCCTGTTTGGAGATATAATTTTCTATTTAGACAAAAATTCCATCATAAGATTATTACAAATGATTAACAAATTCAGGAAAATTGTAGGATATAAAGTCAACATATAAAAATTAGTAACTTTTCTTGTTCTAATAATAAATTTTCTGAGACTTATAAAAGCAAACACATTCATGATAGCCACACAAAGATAAAACTGCTAGGTATAAATTTAACCAAGAAAGTGAAAAACTTCTAAATTAAAACTGAAGGGAAAAAAAAAAAGCAATTAAAATGACACAAAAAAATGGGAAGAACTCCCATGTTCATGGGTTGGAAGTATTAACAGTCCACACTACAAATTCTAATTGAATGTCTACATTACCCAAAGCAATCTAAAGACTGAATGCAATCCCAATCAAAATATTTATAGCATTTTTCATAAAACCAGAAAAGAAATCATCATAAAATTCACATGAAAGTACAAAAGATTCCCAAAGGCCAAATAATCCTGAGCAGAAAGAGTAATGCTGGAGATATCACAATACCTGATTTTAAGACCTAACTACAGATACTAACAAAAACAACAACAAAAAAACGTGAACCATCACCACCAAAAACCAGTATGATATTCGCATAAAAATAAGACACTTGTACTCTAGATCGAATAGAGTCCAACAACAACAAAAATAAATAAATAAAGTTTGTCTACAGCCAACTGTCTCAAACACACAAAAGTATTGACAGAGGAAGGTCAGTCTTTCCATAATGGTACTGGGTAAATTGCAATCCACATCCAGAAGACTGAAAATTCACCAGTATCTCTTACTCCATATAAACATCAACTTAAAATAGATCAAACACCTTAATATAAGATCTAAAACTGAAATTACTAGAGAGAATCTTAGAGGAAACACTTCAAGACACTGGTATAGGAAATGACATTCTGGATAGAAACCAAAGCACAGGAAACTAAAGCAAAAATTGACAACATTTCATCAGATTAAAAACTCAGAATAGTGAACAATAATAAATCAACAAGAGACCATTTATAAAGTGGGACAAAATATTTGTCAGCTATTCATTTGACAAGTTAGTATAAGAAATTCAAAATCAACAAAATAAGCTATCCAATTTTTAAATGGGCAAACATTCGGGAAAGTTCTCAAAATAAAAAATATAATGCTAATTTAATTGCAAACAAATGAAAAATATGAAATATTATTATGCATCACAGAAATGCAAATCAAAACTAGGAGATACAGTTGCATCCAGTTAGAATGTCTATTACCAAACAAAAAAAAAATATAAGAATAAATACTGGTTGGGGGGAATGTAAATTGGTATAGTAATAAAAGAACAGTCTGGAAATTCCTCAAAAGGTAAAAATAAAACTATTACATGATCCAGCTACACCACTCTGAAAGAAATCAAAGGAAATAAATCAATATGCCAAAGATAATTCTAAGTTCATATTTATTTCAGCAGTATTCATGGTAACTAAGATAAGGAATCAGATGCTCTTATGCAATCAGATATTATTAACAAATAAATGAATAAAGAAAATGTGATGGAAAGCTGGGAATGGAACCATCATTTGACCCAGCTATTGCCCTTCTCAGACTATTCCCTGAAGACCTTAAAAGAGCTTACTACAGGGATACTGCTACATCGATGTTCATAGCAGCACAATTCACAATAGCTAGACTGTGGAACCAACCTAGATGCCATTCAATAGATGAATGGTTAAAAAAAAAAAATGTGGCATTTATACACAATGGAGTATTACTCAGCACTAAAAAATGGCAAAATCATGGCATTTGCAGAGAAATATATGGCACTAGAGCAGATTATACTAAGTAAAGCTGGCCAATCCCTTAAAAACAAATGCCAAATGTCGTCTTTGATATAAGGAGAGCAACTAAGAAAAGAGCAGGGAGGAAGAGCATGAGAAGAAGATTAACATTAAACAGGGATGAGAGGTGGGAGGGAAAGGGAGAGAGAAGGAAAATTTCATGGAAATGGAAGGAGACCCTCATTGTTATACAAAATTACATATAAGAGGAAGTGAGGGGAAAGTGGAAAAAAAAGGGAGAAATGAAGTACAGTAGATGGGGTAGAGAGAGAAGATGGGAGGGGAGGGGGGATAGTAGAGGATAGGAAAGGCAGTAGAATACAACAGACACTAACTAGTATGGCAGTCTGTAAAAACGTGGATGTGTAACCGATGTGATTCTGCAATCTATATACGGGAAAAATTGGGAGTTCATAACCCACTTGAATCAAATGTATGAAATATAATATGTCAAGAGCTTTGTAATGTTTTGAACAACTAATCATAAAAAAATTCAATAAAAAAATGTGACTGATAGAAAATGTAACTGATATTCACCACATTCAGTCAAGAATAATCATAATTTCCAGAAAAATGGATATTCTGTTACAAAACAAAAGATGTCTATACCTGACTGATCTTAAAAAATTTTGTATACAAGGCTGGAAATTTCAACCTTTATAGGTTTCCAAGTTATTACATGCTACTCTTCTTTCTTTTTTCTTTTTCCCATATGCAATTCCTTCCATAAGGTAGCACTAATGTAGAATCTAGCTGAATTTTAATAGAAAATTCTCAATTTTTTGTTCTACATAATTCAAGTTTAAAATTTTCAAAATTTAATATTATTTAGACATAAATCTGTAATTCCAGCTAGAAAAAAGAGCAGAGCAGAAAAATCACAAATGCAAAGCTATAAAGGGAAACTCAGCAAGACCCATCTTAAATTTTAAAAAGGTTTGAAGCTAGTGCAGTGGTACATGCCTGTAATCTTAGAAGCTCAGGAGGCTGAGGAAAGAGCATTATAAGATCAAAGGCTTCCTCAGCAATTTAGCAAGGCCCTAAAACAACTCAGTCCTATCTCTAAAATAAATATGAAAAAGAGCAGGAAATATGGCTGATAAGTGCCCCTGGGTTCAAATCCTGATATCAAAAAAAGAAAGGTTTGGAGATGTAGCTCAACCGTGCAGTCCTTGCCTAGCATGCAAGGACCAGGATTCAAGCTCCAGTACCATGCACACACAAAACAAAGCCACAAAACTCGTAAAAATATACAACTTCAGTCTGATTTATTTCACTGTAATTTATGTTACAGACATATAAAATAGTATGAAAAATTGTATGCAGAATATTCAAAATTGGCTTAGCTAGAAGAAAAGTAATAAAACTATACTGTTCACAGTTTCAACTCTTTGTTATATTTGGCAATGGTAAAGTTTGCTGTCCAATTCTTAAGACACCATAAGGCACAAGCTTGTGTCTCTGGTAAATGCTAATTAATCCAGAGCCAAGCTTCCTCTAAGAGAATGGCATAAACACCTTACAGTTAGCCAGTCTGTCCAGCCTTAGTTAGAGGACTATAATATTCTACCTTAATTATTCCAGACTAGATGTCATGCAACTAGGGAATACCTGCATAGCTTATATAGCTTAAGTCTCCTAACCGTATTCCAACGACTCAATCCTCCTAACCTGTTTACTAAGACTAACTCCTGACTAAGACTGCAGTTTCCCAGTAACCTTGAGTGATATATAGTGACTTATTTTTGAAGATTTATCAGTATGAAAAACCACTTACTTGAGCCTCTCCTGTGTCCTTCCTTGCAGCAAGGTTTTATTAACCATAACTTAAGATCACAGAACAATAGTTAAAAAAACAAATTGTATGATCTACTTTACAAAACTCATCCTGTTTCAAAATCAAGTGTATTAAAAGCTTTATGTTTGCTTTTAAAACGTGAAACAGTAAAATTGCAAAAACAAAATAACTGTAAACAATAATAATAAAATAACTGAAATTCATTTCCAACCAACTTCATATTGAACCAGTGTTATATTAAAAATGGGAGGAAAAAAAAGAATACAATACAAAAATGAATTTTCACCAAGAGCAAGTTTAAGATAAACTTTATCTACTTATAAAAAGTTAAACATACACTCACTTCAGGTTGTAGTCTTTTTGCCCGCCGACTGTAGCTGCTGAACTTTGAAGGCTGGACAGACTGTCTAAGGGGGATGCCGTGGGGCTTGTATTCCTTGTCTTTTTCCTCACTGTCAAATGGATGTGTATTACACTGCTGAACAAGAAAAGGATTGGGTCAGGAATTGAGTGACCATTACAGTTAACCAAAGACCCCTGGAGTAAAAAAAAATATAATTCAAATAAATCTACTCATTCAGCAATAGAGACATTTAAGTAAATATCCTCTAATTTCCCTGAACCTTTATGAGCAAACTGAAAAGCAGAGTGAAACAAATATAGTCTTTGGACTATGGAGAGCTGAACCTTAAGTTTTATCACCAGTCTTAAGATCTGGTTCATTAAAAGGTCTTAGCAGACAGGGAACTGCTGAGGTAACAGGGTAAGTACTCTCTGTTGTTTATATAATTAGCAAAGCAGATATAAGATTTCTTTATACAAACAGGTTGCCCAGGGCTAACTTCTGTATCTCCAGACTCTTTATACAAACTTAGAACATCACAATGTAGGAGAAAAGCACAAATTAAAAAAGGGAAGATAACAACAAAAACAATTAAATCATATTAGGGCCCCAAACCATCTAAGGGTCCTCACCACAAGGTTGGCTCCAGATTGAAACATTTCATAGGGGTAAATGATGCGTTCATAGTGAGATCGTAGCAGAGATCCGATATTTTTTCCTGCTGGGTAATTAAGGCGCTGGGCTACCCGAGCCCACCGACGGTCCTTGCATATGGCTTCATAGCCACCCTCTTCCATTACAATCTGAAAAGATAGAAAGGAATGTGAATAAACTGTGACAATATTGGAGAGATCTTCCCCCCACACCCAAAAAAAGAAGAAGAAACAGCACTAAAACTTGAAATCTGGGATGTAATCACCCCAATGCCAACCATTTTAGGACCAAATATATTAAAAATATTATCAGGTTCTACATTTGTTCCTTTACTACCACAAAGATACAATGTTCTACTACCAAGCACAAGCATCCTCTATAAAAGAACACTTTCTTTCCTTTTTTTTTTTTTTTTAACATATCAACTACTCTTACCTTACTAAGACTGTAGAGGTCCAAGATCTTCCGCTCCACATTGGGAATCTTTAATGAAGAGCCTTGGATTTCCCAGAACTTTGCAATCTGATCCAAATAGTTCAGTTTCACTCTTGTCTGAGCCTGAGGAGGAGAAGGCCCTATGAAGCTGGCTTATTCCTTAACTTGACTTTGTTCCAGTGCAAAGTGGGTGAAGAAGCAGTATCTTTATAGTACCAGTTCTCTACTAATATACTACACTTCAGGCTTTACTACGTACCTTCCCATGAATATCCACAAAAATCTCAAATAAGCTGGGTCTTCAAGAGGAAAAAAGGTGATACTTTAAATGAAAAAGTCTTCAGAGCCTACATTTAAAGAATTATGCAGGGCTTAAAGATGGGTTGCTCAAGACTTTTTTAGGCTCTATTTAATGTTTTCCTTCAGATATCCAACTACAGATAAAGCAATCAAAAAAAAAAAAACTAAAATATTTTCCCATTTTATATCAAATATTATTAAAATTCATTTTCTAAAAATTATCCCTTTTTAACTTTTCAGTCAAATGAAGTTTCCAGTACCCATTCTACTGAAAATCACAGCAGTAAAACAAAGTGTCAGTAAAACAAAATTGAATACTAATTTGAATATGAACACTTGGTTGACTGTTTTAAGATGCAATCTTTGCTTCTGAGAGTCTACTTTACTCAAGATGTTTTAAAGGCCCTTTTACTACCTTGAGAAAATTCAAAATGATAAGAAAGGTTGATATAGGAAAAGAAATGAGAAACTAGTTATTTATCTATTTTTGATAGCTCTAAGCTCACTCTATTGCAGAATACATGAATAATTTCCAGAAATTTAAGGCCTTCCTCATAATCCCACCTTTTACAACAGTAATAATACATTTTCAAAAAACTTCCTGAAAAATCAATCCTCTAAGAGGAAACTGTAGTTAAAATTAAATATGCATGATTTCAAAGCCTAGCCTTAACTACATTATCATAAAACTAACAGACAAGATTAAAACTTAGGTTCCTCTATAAAAGTGAACTTCACAAACTTACTTCCAGTTCATTCAGCCTCTGGATTCGAGGAGTAAATCTAAAGTTGTCAACTTCTACTGCAAAAGGAGGTTGCCAATCCTAGAAGGAAGTTAAAAAAATAAAAAGTAGGTGATTACAGCACAATGGAGAAGAAAGAAGATGAGAATTATAATCACTTGTTTCTATCTTCCTGGTACTTATTTGCATTTTCAAAAGCTTCCAATGATTGCTTCTTGAAAATAAAGTTAAAAAAGAAAAGCCATAAGGAAAAAAGCCTATTAATCAGTGCTCTTCTTCCTCCTTAACACTCAAAAATCAAAACGAATAAAAAACCTCCACATCCTAAGAGACAACTTTACAGAAGGAAAAAAGAGAAAAGGCATAAGTGAATAAAAATATGTCTTAAGTAGAAAGAAAATAGACCTAATGTGAACAAAATTAATTTTCAAACCTAACCCAATATTTCTTCTTATCCTCAGTACTCTGGAAAAGTTGCATCTAACTATAATTATTAATTCTAAGAGAAATATGAACCTATAAATAGAAAAAAGCAAATGTGCAGACAGTGTAAAAACCTGCCAAAAGAGCAGTAGGCTGTGCATAAATTTAGCCATCATTGTAGTTAGAAATTTAAGGCCTTAAACATTGTTTTGTTTAAATAATGATCCATTTGTTAGCATTCCTTATTTTTAATCAAAGCAGGGTATGTAGCGCAGTTGGTAGAGTGCTTGCACACGGCCCTGGGTTCAATCCCCAGCAACTCCAAAAATTTAAAGAAATAGATATTTTTTAAAAGATACACTTTTAATTAAGGCAAATTCCTACCAGTTTCAATTAATAGTTTCAAATCATCAACAGAAGAGGCTTTTCCTCATGCCCCGTGCCTTTTTGTTTGTTTTTACACACTCCCAAGTTAAGGGAGAGAGAAAAAAAATCCCAGGCCAAGTTGCTAATAACAACACAAATTTCTGTCTTATTCGCTGTTTCTGTTATTAAATCAAGTACTTCTGACTACGTTAATTTCTTTAGCCTATGGCTCTTTGCAGAAACATTCCACCTCAAATCTTCATAACAAAGAATTTGGCAATTGGGCAAGTTTCCTGAGGCCCGGACTTAATAAATAAGAAATGAGTTAGAAAGATTCAAATCTCAACTCTGAGGATCTAAACTTAAGATTCATATATCTGAGGCCTTGTTAAATAAGGGAAGCCTAACGCAAAAGAAAGCACTACCCTATTCCACGTTAAGCATACTTACCGCAGGTGGGCGTATCTTGCAAATGCCGGACTTCTCTGCGATCGGCCTGATTTTGGCTATGTAGCCAAGGGGGTCTCGAAATTCTGCCCAGCTAGGTTCGAACACCGGGCACTCAGGCGGCGGTAGGAAATCTTCGGGCGCCGGCTCCATGTCCGACCTGAGTACTAAGACGCAAAATAAAATTCAATCTTTTCAGCGATGCATGGAACTTCCAGCTAAACACCGCGGCCCCAGGAACTTTACTTGCTTCCAAATTCCAGTTAGTTTAATCCCTGAAGCTGTTTACCAAACCTCGTGGCTCTCAGTTTTGCAGCCACCATCTTGACTCTTCTAGTGTTCCGCCTACTAATTCCGTGTCACTCCGCGGATCTATACTTCAGGCGTTATCTCCAAACTTGACACTCGTTTTACTTGCTAAGTAAAAGATGAAAATGGAGGACCGAGTTCACCACGGGAAAATATTTTCAGCCTGACGGTTCGCCCACCAAACTTAAAGAGTTTTCCAGCGGAAAGGAAGGGAAGATTTTAAATAGTATCGCCGGATCTTTTTTCAAGGGAAGCATTGCGCACGTCACGCCTGCGCAGTAAACAGAAGGAGTGTAAAATGTTTCTATTTTTTTCTGCGGATGCAAGTTATGAGGAACTTAATGTGTTTACGAAAGTCCGTACCAACAGCATATTAAGCCTTAATGTATTTCCAGATATGTACTGTTTGTTGGCTTTTGTGAAGAAAACTATTACTACAGTTTTATGATCCTGTTACAATTATGTTCATACACAGTGTTCCACTTACACTTAACTTTCCTTGTGTATATTTGTTATCATTGCACTTCAGACAGGAAAAAGGTGCTAAAAAACTTGTATAAAATGTGTTATCCAACGTATGTAAAATATACAGAACATGATATTTTAAAAGAAGACACTACGGGCAGGGGAGCAAAGCAAACTTTTGAACTGGCAATAACAGTTCTTTCATGTTTAATGCTGAAGCACAATACAAATAACTAAAAGAAACTGCCAGAAATCCAGTCTGTCAAAACAAACAAAACTCCAAATCTCCCACTCCCCGGGCCCAGCCAAGGACACACACTTTATCAACAGAAAGTGACCAGATAGTAAATACAGCATAGTAAGTGTCAAATGATGGAGTAAAATAAAAAATTTTCTAGTTCCATTTCTCTCAGAGATAACATATTTAAGAGAAAAACCGGAAAATGGTTGATCAGATTGATACATGAGGAAACATTTCTTTTTAGAAGAGTATTTCAACTACACCTTGATAAATGAGGAAACATTTCTTTTTAGAGAAAATATGTATATTTGACTGAGTCTGGCTTACTTTGATCAACATGATAATTTCCTATTCATTTTCCTGCAAATGACATGATTTTTTCTTTTGTATGATTACAATTGCATTCATATACCACATTTTATCCATTTACTAATTGATGGGCACTTAGTTTGATTCCATTACTTGGGCAATGGGAATCTTGTCGTGATAAACGTGGATATGCTGAATTCACTTCCTTCAGATACATACTAAGGAGTAATGTAGCTGGATCATATGATAGTTCTCCTTTAGTTTGATGAGAAACTGCCATACTATTTCCATAGTGGATGAACTAATTTACATTCCCCTACATTTATTCCTATTTTTATTATTGATGATTGCCATCTGACTGGGATGGGAGGAAATCTCAATGAAGTTTTGATTTTCATTTCCCTGAGGCCTAAAGATGTTTGAAATAAATTGTGTATCATTGGTCACATACTTTATGGAGAATTATTTGTTCAATATATTCTGTTCAGTTTATTCTAAACACCACATTAAATGTGGATTTGGGACAGTTCAGGTTGCCTTCTAGTGCTGAAATAGTGACAACCACACTAATCTTAGTCTTGGGATAAACCTGGACTGTAACCTTGCAATAGTTTAAAGATCCACAGCATATAGAAAAGGAGCAACTAGCCTAGAATTTCTTGAAGGACAAGAAAAAACAAATTAAAATTAAAAAGACTAAAATGAGTACTCAATTCTTTAATGTGTAGATGGTATATGCATTTAAGCCAACAAAGGTCAAAAATCTTCAAGAAAGCATGACCTCAGCAAATGAACAATCGATGTTGTTATGAGCCAGGATATAAGTGCCTTCACCAGACAAATTCCATTTTACTCCAAGACTCCATTTCATAAAGAAATGCTTCTCCCATGAGAAAACTCCCACCTCTGCAACCCACATCTCACTTAGCGCACCCTGTTTGTCAATGGCATAGTGGCATAGTGATTGAAAAATATTTCTTTTATTCTTGTACAATGTATTCTCCTGCAGTATACCCTGACTTGGGTCACTCTGGCCCATTTTCTATGTTGCCATGGTATTGAATTCCTGGCAGCTTGTGGTTTGACCCTTCTACAAAGGGTCAAAGTTTGCAGAGTTAACCTGCTTGCTGCCCTTTTCCCCTGCCAGCAAATAAAGTTCCATGTTCTGCTTCAAGACTGACCTGGTGATTTATTTCAAACATGCCATAAACAACAAACTTTTGGATGCAGAATTCAAACATTTTCTTTAAGGAAATTAAGTAAGCTTCAAGAAAACATAGGAGAAGATTCAATACTCTGAGAAATTTAGCAGTGAGTGAGTAATCAATTGAAAAAAAAAGAGAACAGATTATTCAGTTTAAAATTCACTAAGTGAATTGTACAACATGATAGGAGGCATCAGTAACCAATTACATCAAACAGAAAAAGAGATACTGAGTTTAAAAGCAGGCTACTTGAAAATACAGTCAGAGAAGATTTTAAAAGGGAAAGAAAGAAGAATGGAAAAAGCTCACAAGACATTTTATATCTCATTGAAAATGCAAATATTTAAATTCTCAGAGTTCAAGAAGGAACTGAGAATGCCAGAGGAGATAAAAATATAAAGCTAAATGGACTGGGGATATTCCTTAATTGATAGAGTGTTTACCTTACATGCACAGGACCCTGGGTTCAATCCCTAGCACCACCCCCTCCCCCAGAACAAATATATAGATGCCTAAAAGCAGGGGGAGATTAAAAAAACAGAAAGTGTAGGGGAAAGGAAAAAAAACACTTAGGAACAGGAAGATCAAAAGGCCCCCCAGTATACCCTAAGACATGCAGTGTTCAATATCTCCAAGTTTAAAGATTAAGAGAAGATTTTCCTGGCAGTCAGAAAAAATAAATAAATATTGTACAAATGCTGAAAGCAGACTTCTCAGCAGAAATTCTACAAGTCAAAAAGAGAATGTCATGATATTTTCACAGTTCTGGAGGAATTAAACAAACAAAAAACATTGCCAACCAAGAATACTGTAGCCAGAAAAGATATTTTTTTAGGTGGACACAATATCTTTATTTTACATTTATGTGGTGCTTAGGATTGAACCCAGTGCCTCATGCATGCTAGGCAAGCACTCTACCACTGAGCCACAACCCCAGTCCCAAGATTTTTTTTTTTTTGAAAAGGAGAAAATAAGAAATTCTCAAACTGAAGCTGAAATAATTTATCAACACCAGAACTGCCCTACAAAACCATGTAAAACAAGTTCCTCAAACCAAAAGAAATGCTAAAGACTAAAGTGGAAATATTAGAAGGTATAAAAATCACAGGTAACAATATATAGACTAAGTAAGAATACTTGCATATTTTACATGGTAGAAACATGGTTAATATCTTTATTATGAAGATTAAAAACACCCCAAAATGAAAGTAGTAACTACATTATTGTGCCAAAAAGTAGAAAATAAAGAAAGATTAATTGTGAATGAATTAATTTACCTAGTTAAAAGGCAAAGAGTAACTGATGGGTTTGAGTAAAGACCCACTTGTATTATGCTTCCAACTCTAAGAGCTCACTTCAACTCTGAGACCACACATAGACCACAATAGTTGGATGGCATAATATATTCCATGCAGATGGTATACAAAGAAGGCAACAGTAGCATTTAAAGTAGCATAGACTTTAGATCAACCACAGCAAAGGGAGGGGAAAAGGCCATAAGGATGGTAGATAGATCAACTCAGCAAAAAAGAAATAATTTACACACCAACTTGCATGCAATATTGAAACCCAAATATCTCTGGGACCCCTTAGGGATTCCAGTACACTACTTCAGTGGGTAGTCACATTGGAGACAGTTTTGAATAATGACTTTATTTAAATATGATGAAAATTCTATGCTCTGGGAAAAGTGAACTAGAATGCAGAGAGAAATAAAATGTTCTGTCTTCCAGAATCAGCAGATCAGGGAACATGCCATCTGAAAGTAGAATATGACCAGTAATGTCATGTTCCCAAGACTGAGAAGGCCAAAATAATGAGTAGCATGTCACATGGATCCCATCCCAACCACACCCAACATATATCTTGGCAATGGAGACATTAAGAGATCTGTCACATGCTACCTTTGCCCATCCCCAGTGAAACAGCTTAAAAATTCTGAAGTGTATATACGCCTGTAAATATTACATACCATAGGTCATTCTGGCTAACAACATAGCTGAGTTTCAGCTAGTTTCAGCAACCAGTCATTCTCAGTAGATATTTCATAGTTACAACTAAAAAAAATTGAAGGCTGAAAAATTCTTAGCTATCACTGAATTGAAAGGTGAAAAATCCGTAGCTATCATTCTACCTGTTGGGCACATAACCTAAGGAGACCTAGATTAAAGGGTACTTGGAATAAGTTACAATTGATCATTGTGTTTTTAAGACATTGCTAAAAATTTGATTGTCTTCTTTTTCTCTTTTTTGAAATAAAAAAGGTTGTTGTTGTTATTATTATTATTACTATTACTATTGGGTATTTTGTTTTTGTTTGTTTTGGGCAATAAGCCTGGACATGTTGGATGGATGCTTTACAACTAGGCTACCCTACAAGCCCAGCTGACAGATACCTAGTGATTCCCTAATCCATCCTAACCTTGCAAGATACTTCAAATTAAAGAATAGGTAAGGAAAAAAATATACCACTATTGATTCTTCCCCACGTAGGCACAGCTTGATTGGTAACAGAGAGACATGGGCAGTGGGAACTAAAGTTGAAGGGGATAAATCTATAGACTGGGCACACTGCTTTGACCCCCACATGCCTTCTTTTAAAAAGCAGTTCATCTGGAGCCCTGCTTGGCTTAAGTCTATGAGATCTATCACACTCCTCTGAAAACAACCTGTTATCTAGAGAAATGCAGGCCCAAAACACAAATAAGAAGACCACAAGTGATTCTGAAGGGCAAATTTTTGTTTCCTTCCCACAGGTCTGAGCCCAGAACCCTTGGAGTTCAGACAGAACTATCCTGCTGTCGGCTGTGGCTCTCAACAACTTAGAAATAAAGAAGAATATAACCATGTCATTTGCTGGTAAATGAACGAAACTGGAGAACATCATACTCAGTGAAATAAGCTAGTCTTAGAAAACCAAGGGTAAAATGCTTTCCCTCGGGTAAAGTTAGAGAGAGTAAAAAAGTTTTTAAAAGGATGATTACTCATGAAAATGAAAGAGAGAATAGTGGACTGGAGGAAGGAGATTGACAGTGAGGGGAAAGGGGGCTGGAAAAGGGGAGAAATTAGGGAATGAATTGCCCAAATTAGGCTATGCGCATGAGCACATCATAATGAATTCTACTTTCACGTATAATTATCATGCACCAATTAGAAGACTAAATAAATGGAAGAAAGGAAGAAGACAAAGGGGCAAGACAATGAGGAGGAAGAGGTTAAAAGGGAGAGAAGGAGAGAAGTGAGACTGAAAAGTGGTGCAACAACTCTGGAAAGCAGTATGGAGATTTCTCGGAAAACTTGGAATGGAATAGTCAGATCCGGCAGGCCAAAGTTGATCTTTGATGCTGTTGGGAGCTCCCAAGCACTAGAGGTTTACTGGACTGATGGGACCACGCTGCTGCTAGGAATCCTGGGGATGACGTCCTTCTAGGGGCTCTGCTCTCCTGGGACTCCTGCTTCAGGTGTAAAACGCCCTTACATCAAAGATCGCCACAAGCAAAGGACCCCAAATGATAAAAGAGACAAACGCGGCGTCCACGACGAGGAACAGCATAGAGATAGGAGCTACCAGGTTTGGGGGATTTGTCTACCCCGCCAGGATCTACCCCGCCCTGAAGGCGGTGGTCATAGAAGCAGCCCTGGTCCAGCCACCCGTAGACAAGCTGGAGCAGCAGTAGCGCCACCCGCTGCTGCTGCCAAGGATCCTGGCCTCTCGGCAGTGAGGCGTTCCAGGCATTGGATGCTAATCCGGCCTGCGGATCTAGCCAGAGCAGGCACTACTTGCTTCTGCCAGGGGTCTTCTGGTGGGAGGCAACCGAAAAAGGCCTTCGTCCCACAAGGCATCACCTCGGGAGCCAAGGATAAGTTGGCCAGAGGACTCAGAGCAATGTCGGAGTCCCCGCGCCAGGGATTTTCGCTGGCTTTTTCTTAGAAGCTTCTCTCCTCAGGAATCACTCCCCCTGACTCGATATCTGAAAGCCACTGTCGCCACGCTGTAGGGATTGGGACTCCTAAATCCTTCCCTGCTAGGATTGCCTTCCCGTGGCATCCTTGGACAGAACTCATAATTACTTCGTAATTATGCATGAACGAGTCAGAGGGTCTTTGGAGGTTGCCATTCTTCCTGTTTAACCCTACTTGTGCATCCCGAGGGGGAGCTCACTAGAGCGCATGGCCTTTGGGGCACAGCGCTGCCGAACCTGAGCCAAGAGGCTGCGGAAAGTTTACCTCTCGATTTTGGTGCACGAGCCGGCTCCCTCTTAATTCTAGAAGGAGGATCGTACTAGCAGAGGTGTAGGCAGAAAGTGGAACGTCCATCAGAACTCCAGCTCCTCGGCTCCAGACTTGATTCGCTTGACTCCTGCCACACCACGCTGGCAGCTTTCTATAGAGCAGTTCTCACACTCGGCTCAGGAAAAGACTGTCAGTGCTCCTATCCCTCCCAGCCCGGATGGTCAATCCTCCAAGCACAAGCAGCTCCCAGAACATCCTGGACGCTGCCCAGGGTCCCACAAGTCTCCTGCTTCAGGTGAGCTTGCCAGGCAGAGCGCCATCTAGCGAGGATGCTCAGAGGCCTCCTCGCTGCAAATCCATTCCCCTCTGACAGGCTCTTCCTTGTTGGCCTGCTGGTGAATTTACCATGGAAGTTTCAATCCTGGAGGATAGAGGAGAATCCCAGTTCAGTGGTCGTCTGAATGGTGGCCTTGAGGGCACCAGGCTAGCTGCGAATATATTCTGCCTTCTGCTTCTAGAATGCACCAACCAAGAAGTAGCAAAAATCACTCTTTAAGGACGAACTTCTCGTCCTAGAATTTCAACTGCTTTTTTGTTGTTCTACCTGTTCATCTACAGTCAACCTAAGTTTGATGTAAATGATTTCTATTTCAACTCCTGTGGAGAGTGGATGAGCCCGCTGACCTTGCCCTGTCTTCAAAAAGCCAAGCCCAGGAAACGTTCCTTGCCAAAGGTGAGGATGTTATCACCTTTGTCTCTGAGCTCTAGCTCTTAACAGTTATCAAATGAGTGTCCTGGGTACAGCAGGATAACTGCAGAATGTTCTTAGCATTGCAACAGGGGGAGAACTGCAAAATATCTTTCTAGCTCAGTAACTTTTTAGGGCACAAAGAAGCTTTTGACAACTTATAAGCTTTGAATAATTTATCATGCCTCTGTAGTTTGACTTCATGATTATGAGACCCTATGTATTTACATTGTGGAACTTTGTTCTGAGTCACTGTAGCTCAGTCAGAGTACAACATCCCACCCGGCCCCACCTTTTTGTGAAAATATCCGTGTTTCTTCTTTGTCTCTGTGCTTTTCTTCATCTCCTGTCACCGCTATAGATAATCCTTTGATGATGCTGCACTGGTCAGGACAGCCAACCCAAAATTTCACTATAAAACACGTTGATTCCTTTGGCTGTGGCTCAGCAATATGGCACTTGCCTGGCATGTGTGCCTCACTGGGTTCAATTATCAGCACCACGTTTAAATAAATAAAGTTCTGCGGACAACTAAAAAAATTACAAACAAACAAACATCAACAACTACAAAAAAAACACACGTTGATTCCTTAGGTACAATGGTCATTTTTCAAAGTGGCCCTAATGCTAATAGTTTACAGAATTCATCCCAGGGCTGGTTCTTCAACTTTTGATTAGTATTTGTGCAGCTCAATGACTCCTTCCTTTTAGAGACCTCTTAGTCTAAAATGTTTAACAATCACACTATTTTCAATCCAGAATTTTTTCTTCATTTCCTATATTCACAACTTAATATCATTCAACTACACCTCTAAAAGAATTGAACAATGCAACATTTGCTTATATCTACTAAGAATAAGAATTATTTATCAGTAAAAAGATTGTTATATTTTTTATTTGGGGTTAAAAGAAATACAAGCAAAGCTACTTAAAAAGTGTTGACATAAAATGTTAAGAAATATCAGAGAGAAAATGGCAAGTTAGCAGAAAATGGTGGTTCTTACAGCTGGTCTATGTCCTAGGTCTTTGATCCACTGAATTAGCTTTTTCATTTTATTTTATTTTTTTGCAGTGTGAGTGATGGAATCCTACTTCATTATTTTACAAGGGAATATCTTGATTTCTTAGAACCATTGGTTAAAAGGACTATTTTCTTCCAATGTGGAGTTTTGTGTTGTTTTTTTGTTGTTGTTGTTTGTTTGTTTGTTTGTTTTTGATGATGAATCCAGCCTAATTCCAGTTTAAGTTTTGAAGCCATCTCATCACGAACGTTAATATTATAGTTGAACGTTAATATAATAGTTAATAACGCTAATATAATAGTTTCATATCTTTTGTTTTACTATAAATTATTGAGTTTTTAAACTTGTTTGGAATTTCTGCCTGTACTTTGAACTCATCTATGCCTAGCTTTTCAGAAAACAACCCTCTGCAAAACCTTAGTAGCACCTCATAATTCCTGGCCCCTCCTGACCACATAATAACCGACTTTAAAACTTCAGTGGTGCCTTAAATTCTCATGTTGGGGTCTGAATTTACTCCCTACATTAAAATATCATGCCATGTAGATCATTAACCTGCAGTCTGCCTTTGTATTACACTTGTCAAAATCTTGTTACCTGTAAGCTCTCAAGACCCCCACCCCTTTGCAACTTTTTGTGCCTTAAAATCATGTTCCTGGAAAGCTGGGGTACTAATCTCTAGCCCAGGGTTTCAAGTGAGAGAGTTGCTGACCAGACTTTGTGTACACAAAAATAAGCTGGCTTTTATTTGATTTAAAATTGGAGTCTGTGGTCTTTTCTTTCATGGAAGTTCAATATTTTGTTGTTTTTGTCAAAGATCATATTACTGAATATATGTGGATTTCCACTGTGTTTTCTGTTTTGTTCCTTTGGTCTTGATATCTGTATTTTTTTGAATACATGCTGATTTTACTACTAGAAATCGTCAATGTAATCCAATTACAATATTTTGATGTTTTTTGCATCTTATTGCTTTAGAATTGCTTTGGCTATTCTGGGTCTTAGTTTTCTTCTATAGAATTTTAGGATAGTATTTACTTAGTAATCTGTAAAGAATGACATTGGTTTTCCTTAATAATTTTATAGATTTTATACAGCACTTTTGGTAATATGGAAATTCTGACAAGATTAATTTTGCTCTCCAAAAATTAATGGATATTCCATTGTTCTAAATTTCTTTTTTCAGTGCTTTGTAATTTTTATTGCAGAGGTTTTTAATGTCTTATGTTAATTTTTTTGGGGGGTGGGGGTACTCCAGGGATTGAACTGAGGCATACTTGACCACTAAGCCACATCCCCAGCCATATTTTGTATTTTAAAGACAGGTTTCACTGAGTTGCTTAGTGCTCTACTTTTTGCTGAGTGTGGCTTTGAATTTTGATCCACCTACTTCAGCCTTCCAAGCTACTGGAATTATAGGCATAAGCCAGCACGCTTGGATCCTTTGCTAAATTTATTCCTAGGTATTGTAATTTATTATTTGAGGTTATTATGAATGGACTTGTTTTTCGGATTTCTTTACTAGGAAGTTAATTTGGGGGGTTGGAAAAGCCATGGCATTATGTGTGGCCTTATATCACAGATTTGTTTGCCAGTTCTAGCTATCTTCTTATGGAGCTTTTAAAATTGTCTGAGTATAGGATCTTGTTATTCGTGAACAGATAATTTGACTACTTTTTTCCATTTATTATCATTTACATTAATTACTTCTTCAATGTTTGGTAGAACTCAGATAGACATCATCTGGCTCCCAGAGTTTTCTTACTGACTCAATGTTATTACTTTTATTGTTTATTATTATTTATATTTCTTTATTATCCTTCCCTTGTCTAATTGCTCTGGGTAAAATCTTAAATGCTCTTTTGGATAGGAATTGAGAAAGTAAACATCCTCTCTTGTTTCTGATTTTAAGGCAAAATGATTTCAGTTTTCCCTCCATCAGTATGATGCTAGCCTTTGGTTTGTTGTATATTTTTCTTAATGATTTTGAAATATGTCTTATCTATTCCTAGTTTTTTTTTTGTTCTCAGGGTTTTTACTATGACTTGTTGTTGGATTTCGATGAAGATGTATTCTGTATCTATTAAAATGGGCATATGATATTTTTAGTTCTTAATTTTCATGATGTGAAAAATTACATTTACTAATTGTGTATGTTGAACTAAACTGACATCCTTCAGAGAAAAACCTCACTTGATCATATCATATACTCTCTTTAATGTGTGTGTGTGTGTGTGTGTGTGTGTGTGTGTGTGGTGTTGAACCCAGGGCCTTTATAATTTGAGGCAAATACTATATCAACCAAGTTATATCCCCAGGTCATCCTTAATGTGTTTTTGAATGCAAATTTATTATTGAGTATTTTTGCATCAGTGTTCATTGGGGATATGGTCTGTAGTTTCATATCTTTATCTTGTATTAATATCAATGTGACATAGGATGATTTCAGGTCATTTTCATCTGTTTATATTTCATTAGATAATTTGAGAAGAATTTACATTAATTACTTTTTTCAATGTCTGGTAGAACTCAGCTAAGACACCGTCTGGTTCCTGGAGTTTTTTTTACTGGAAGAATTTTTCTTACTGACTCAACATTATAACTTAATTTGCATTAGATTTTTTGTATGTTCTCTTTTTTCAATTTGGTTAGGCCAGATGTGTCTAATTTTTTTTTCAAATTTTCTATATTTGGCATTTAAGTTTTTAACATAGTTTCCAGTGATTATTTAATTTCCATATATGTCTGTGGTGGCATCTTCATTTTCATCTATCATTTTGCTAATTTGTATTATCTGTCTCTTTCCTTTGGTTAGTTAATCTATGGACTTTTCAAACTTGTTTATTATTTTAAGGGACCAACTGTTCATTGTATTGAGTTTTTTACTTTGGAAAATTTCTTTTACTTCATTAATTTTGACTCTGATTTTAATTATTTACTTTCTTCTACTGCTTTTGAAATTTGTTTTATCCTGATTTTTTTGTGGCCTTCTGGGCAAAGACTGAAAGTGAAAAGATGAAAAAAATACCACTTAGATAAACTGCATAACCCAGCAGAGGTGTCCATACTCATTTAAGATGAAGTGGACTTTATACCAAAGTAATTGAAAGAGGCTCAGAAAAAAAGTTAGGAAATTGTATAAAACAATTATAAATATTTATAACAATTATAAATATTTATGCCCCAAACAATGAAATCAATGTAAATCAGTCAAACCCTTCCCAATTTCAAAAATTAACTAGACCACAGCATAATATTAGTGGGTGACTTTGATACAAGTCAGTCACTAGTGAACAGATTTTCTAAAAAAAAAAACTAAATAAAGAAATTATAAAACTAAATAATATAATAAATAATTTAGACCCAACAGCTATACAGAATAATTTACCCATTAAGTAATAAACATATTTTTTTTCTCAGCAGCACATAACTTCTTCTCTAAACTAGATCATATCTCATGCCACAAAGCAATTCTTAGTATATACAAAAAAGTACCCTCTCTTCTTTCAAATCATAATATAATAAAATTAGAAATCAATGATAAAATAAAAAATTGAAGCTACCCTAACAAATGGAGAATACTAAATGATGAATAAATAGTAGAAATCAAGAATAAAATAAAAAATTCTTAGAGATCAAAGAGACCTACAACTCAGCATATCAAAATCTCTGGGAAAATATGAAGACAATACTAAAATAGAAGTTTATTACATTAAGTTCATCTGTTATAAGAATAAAAATCAACAAATAAATGACTTACCATTACATCTCAAAACCCTAGTAAAAGAAGAAGAAATCAACAGCAAAAGCAGTAGAAGACAGGGAATAATAAAAATGAGAGCCAAAAAATCAATAAATTTGAAACAAAAGAAATGATTGAAAAAACACAAATTTGGTTCTTTGAGAGAAAAAAAACAAAGAACAACAACAACAACAACAAAAAACTGCTAGCTATGCTACTGAAGATTGAAAAATATATAATTTAAATTACTAAAATTTGTGATAAAAAAGAAAATATTACAATAGACACATCCAAATACAGAAGATCATTAGAAAGTGTTTTAAAAATTAATACTCCAATAAAATAGAAAACATCAAATACATTGAGAAATTTCTAGAGATATGTGACCTACCAAAACATAATGAGGAGGCCATATATGTTTAAAACATATCAATTGAAAGTAATAAAATGGAAAATGCCATCAAATGCCTACAAATCAAGAAAAGCCCACCACCAGACAGATTCTTACCTGAGTTCTACAAGACCTTCAAAGAAACATTAACACAAATACTCCTCAAAGTCTTCCAAGAAATAGAAAAGGTGGTAATCCTTCCAAGCTCATTCTATGAGGGTAATATCACCCTGATACCAAAACCCAACACAGATACTTCAGGGTTAGAAAATTTCAGACTAATATTTCTAATGAACATAGTTGCAAACAGTTTTATAAAATTCTAGCAAAATGCAAACAAAAAGATATTTAAAAATAGAGCACCCTGATGAAGGAAGGTTCATCCCAGGATACAGGATTAGTTCAACATATGGAAATCAATAAGCATTATTCATTATATCAATAGAGTTAAAAACAAGAATCATACGATTATCTCAATAGATGAAGAAAAGCACTTCACCAAAGATAGCATTTCTTCATGATTAAAACACTAGAGAAGTGGGAGCATACCTCAACATTGTAAAAGCTATTTGTGATAAGCCCCAATATAATTATAAAAAGAGAAAAATTGAATGCATTTCCTCTAACAACTAGAATCAGACAAAAATGTCTCTTTTCACCATTTTTATTGTACTTGAAACTTTAGCTAAAGAAATTAGAATAAAAATTTTAAGAAATGTGAATTTAAAAAAGTACTTCAACTATCACTATTTGTTAATGACATGGTTCTATACTTGAAAGATATAAAAATTTTTACCAGAAAACTTCTAAAACTAATAAGGGAATTTGCTAAAGTAGCAGGGCATAAAATCAACATCCATAACTCACATCAGCAATGAACCACTGAAAGAGAAAAAAGGAAAAAACTACCCCATTTACAATAGCCTCAAAATAATAAAATACTTGAGGATCAATCTAACAAGAGAGGCAAAAGACTTCTACAATGTCTAAAACATATCATTGCAAGTAATAAAATGGAAAAAGCCATCAAAAGCCTACAAATCAAGAAAAGCCCACCACCAGACAGAAGAGAATTATTAAAGAATAAAATTAAAGAAGATTTTAGAAGATGGAAAGATCCTCTCTGCTCCCAATTAATTAATGTTGTCAAAATGGCCATACTACAAAACTATTATACAAATTTCATAAAATTTCTATTAAAATTCAATAATATTCTTCATAGAACTAGAAAAAAGTAATCAAATTTTATTTGGAAAAATAAGAGACCCAGAATAGACAAAGCAATTTTTAGTAAGAAAACTGAAGCAAGATACCTCAAAATACCAGATTGTAAACTACACTACACAAAAATGGTGTGATATTGTAGAAAAACAGACATGTAGACCAATGGTACAGAATATAAGACACATAGTCAAACTCACATAAATATAGTTACCTCAAACTAGACAAAGGTGCCAAAAACATTCACTGAAGAAAAGATAGCTTATTTAAAAAATGGTGCTGAGAAAATGGGAAAGCCACATGTAACAAAACAAAATTAAATATCTCTCCCCCTCACTGAAACTCAAAGTGTATTAAGGACTTAGGCAGCAGAATAGAGACCCTGCACCTACCTAAAGAAAACGGAGGCCCAAGTCTTTACCATGTTGGCCTATCATCTGACTTCTTAGCAAGAAATTTAAAGTGCAAAAAGTAAAATCAAGAATCAATAAATGGGATGGATTCAAACTTAAAAAAGCTTCTTCTCAGAGAAGAAACAAACAATAATGTGAAAAAAAGAGCTTGCAGATTGGGAGAAGATCTTTACCACATGCACCTTGAATAGAGCATTATCTCTAGAATATACAACCCCCCCCCCCAAAAAAAAAACTTACTACAAAAAATAAACAAGAAACCTGATAAATAAATGTGATAGGGAACTAAACAGACACTTTACAAAAGTAATAAAATCTATCAACAAATATATATTTTTAAAATGTTCAACAGCTTTAACTAATACAGAAATGCAAATCAAAACTACTTTAAGATTCACCTACTTCAGTCAGAATGGCAAACATTAAGAATAGGGAACATTAAATTTGGTGAGGATGCAGGGAAAATGTATGCTTATACCCTGCTAGTGAGAATGCCATCTTGTGCAACCACAATGAAAAGCAGTACAAAGACTCCTTAGAAAACTTGGAAAGGGAAAACCATTTGACTCAACAAACCACTTTTCAGTTTATACCACAAGACTTAAAATCAGCATACTACTGTGATGCAGCCACGTTGATATTTATAGCAATTCAATTCAAAATAGCTAAACTATTAAAACAAACTTGTTGTCTTTCAATCAATAGGTGAATGGATAAAGAAATGTGATATATATATATATATATATATATATATATATATATATATATATATATATATAAATTGATATGTTAATACATATTTTAAATATATATATATATATATATATATATATATATATATATATATATACACACACAATAGAATATTATTCAGTTTTAAAGAATAAAATCATGGCATTTGTAAGTAAATCATGAAGTTGAAGAATATCATGGTAAGCAAAATAAGCACATCCCAAAAGATCCAAAGGCTAGATGTTTTTTCTGATATCTGGATATGAATTCTCAATAAGGGGTAAACTAGGGAAAAAATAAAATTACTTTAAATTAGATAGAGAAGAGTGAAGGGAGGGGAGGGGATATGGGTTAGAAAGGATAGTAGAAAGAACCATATATAATTACCTTGTGTACATGTCTGACTGCAGGAACAACTTGATACCCAATATATGTATGATATATCAAAGTGCATAAATGCATTTTACTTTGATATATAACTAATTGAAATAAAAAATTAATAAGAAATGTTAAAAAATGAGTTTTTATAATTTTACCATACATGTTCTATCTTTGCAAAGTTGATTCAGGAATATTAAATAGAAATCAAATGTTCTTGAAAAGTTTTTTAAAAATTTTCCAACATTGCTAATTATTTTTAAGCAATTATTAATTACTTTTACAAAATAACCAAATTTGAGAGGGTGCAGCTGGTCCTTGTTGGAGCAGGAGGTTAAGGAGCCAAGATAGTGACAAACTGTGCACCAGCTGGTCCTGGATAACAAGAGAGCAATGTCCATCTTGGATATGTCTCTGTCTTCCAAAAGTAGTGGAGTACACACCTCTTAGAACCATAGCCCACCAGACACTCAACAGTTTCCTCAGGGCACAGAGATGTTAGGGACCTTTTTGGTATCTGCTGAGGCACCTGTGCAGAACATGGAGGAAGTGGAGCCACAGTTCGATATGTTTCTACCTGAGCACTGTATGAATTGATGTCCCCAAGCGGCTCTCATCCCTTCCCAGATGACTTAAGTATCTCCCTCCCAGCCAGGGATGATGAGGTGCAAGGAGCCCCAGATGATGATGCCCTTAGGAGAGCCCAGTATTCCAGGAATTGCCAGGACCTTCAGTGAGAATCTAAAGACTGCCAGTCCCAGATTCAAGTGGCATCTCAGTGCCCCACACCTGTGCCCCAACAATGCCTTATTTTGATCCCCAATCTCAGATCCTCTTTAACTCCTAAAATATTATGGGTCCCAAGAATTCCCTCCCCTGAGACCCAGGCTCTGTTCCTTTCCATGGTTCATATGTTGCCACCTAGAGATACCTATGACCTTGGGATGCATTAGATAGGTCCCAGTCATTGCTTAGACTCCTTTGATTCTCTTGTGGATAAGTCAGACTGCCAGGAAGACGTCTTCCTACCTGAGGTGCCCATGCAGGCTCCAAGGAGAGTAGAGAACACCAGTGGCCAGAAAGGGGCACTCAGCCTCCATTTTCAAGGCCTTATTGCTGTCAATATAAGAACTGTGGAAAAGCCTGTACCAAGCGCTTACCTTTGTGAGTCACCAGTGCAAACACACAGGTGAGAAGCCCTATAGATGCAACTGGGAAGGCTGAGTGTGGTCTGTTTTTTGTTCTGATGAACTTGGACGACATATGCAGATACATACCAGGTATCGACCATATGGATGTGATTAGTATGGCTGACAATTCATGATGGCCAACAGTTCATCTCCGGCAACACCAAGGGATTCATCAGCACCTGCCAGGGCATGCCAGCAGTGGACACACAGATGGTCCTCTTGCTCCTGGTCTTTAAGTCCATCTCTTCCTCAGTTTTGTTTTTCTACCCAGTTGCTGCCTGCCTCCAAACAACTCATCTCTTGGTAGGGAGCAGCTTAGATGAAGACCAAGTTTAAGAGGCAACATCAAAGACCACATGTAGCTCTGGACTCCATCATAGTTTCCTCAAATCCCTCAAAGCCTGTCTTGAATGGCCTTGAATTTTGAACCATCAAAATTCCCAATCTTAAATCATAGTACAGAGCTACAGTAACTATAGTAACAAAACCCTCACCATGTTAAACAAAGGCAGACATGAAAACCAATGGAACAGAATAGAAGTCAGAAGCAAACCCACATAAATACTGTTGTCTGATT